>NC_059426.1:18758008-18827884 GCF_021028975.2 Sphaerodactylus townsendi | reverse complement strand
TCATGAGAATCAGACTTGGACCTGGACCAGGAAGTATAGAGCAAATGTCTGTACACTTTGGACAAAGGTCAATCAGTGGAAATTTACTGTATGAACCCTGTTAAAGTGGTACCTCTGAAGAATGCTGCCTTCCAAAGTGCTGTTTTTTTGTTTGTGAAGCATGGTATTACTCATCGGTTGAGAGGGTACCAAGGTTATTTCCTCCTGCCTGAACTTCATGTAGCTAGAACATTGACTGTTATTGTGTTTCGTGTTTTTTTAAATGACTAAGCACCATCCTATTTAACACGCATTCTGTGAATGGCCTGCTCTCATACAGGAAGCATTCTTCTTAAGAAAATCTGTGTTTCGTCACTGGGGCAAGAAGAAAAATAGCTAATGCCTTGCGCATAATTGGCTTTGCAGAAGTGTGCTTTCTTCCAGCATATTATCTGCTTTTTTTGTACTGTTTATTTTTTCAGCACAGTTTCCACAGGAACGTAGAATACAACGATACTTTCGACACTCGAGATTCATGATATGAAAAACAATCATTAAAAAAGGAGCATTCGTAACTGAAAATACTCTTTTTCCAAAACAGAAACAATTAAGAACTTAATCCCAATCCTGTTGGTCAAAAGTCAAGTGAATCCAACTTGCTGTTTCCAACAACGGCCTCGCAGACACCTTTGGGAAGCTCTCAAGCAGGGTATAAGGAAAACATCTCTTCCCTTGTTGATCACCCCTAGGTATACTGCCTTTGAACGTGGAAGTTTCACGTAACTATTATGGCTAATAATAGATAGCCCTTCCTTTAGAGTTGCCAACCTCTAGAGCAGGGGTCTGCAACCTGCGGCTCTCCAGATGTTCATGGACTACAAATCCCATCAGCCCCTGCCACCATTTCAGCAATCAAATATAACCATTTCAGCAATCAAATATAAATATTCTAATACCTGGAATATCAACATGTAGTTCATAACAAACTTGGAGTCTTTCTAAGGTGAACCTACAACTTTAGGCTCTCCAACAAATCTAGGGGAATTGCGCCTTTTCTTCTGACCTATGGCCCTCCAGATGTTCATGGACTACAATTCCCATCAGCCAATTGGCCATGGTGGCAGGGGCTGATGGGAATTGTAGTCCATGAACATCTGGAGAGCCGCAGGTTGCAGACCCCTGCTCTATATGGTAACTGGAAATCTTCCATTACAACTGATCTTCAGATGACATAGAAAATGACCAACCAACTGGCAATTTTTTACTATTCATAGTACTGTTCACTGTATCGTTCACACAGAAAAGAAGCTACCAGAAAGTTATTGTGCATAAAGCCCACAGAGGTTTTGATATATTTATTTGAAATATTTGAAAGAATTTCTAAGTGCCCTCTTAGTACAACAGTGGTTTTGTGGAATTTATATTAATTTCAAGGGGCGTCACATAGGAAAACTTCCTAATGGATTATACTATCGCGCGTTTCTGTTTTTGGATTGTGGGAACCAGCCAATTAGCGCTTGTTTCATTTTAATTACACTGCAGTAAACAATGAGGCTTTCCCATCTGGTTTTTGTAATATTTGGGATGGATTAGATTTTTTTCCTTGAGGTTTTTTTTAAAAATTGAGCGAGTCTCTTGATTTAGGGATAATTTGTATTTAAGTTAATGGAGCCAAGAAAATGAGAAATTAGACCCTTTTCCTCTAGAAGAAATAGCTGTTCATTCAGGTGATTTAAAAATTGTTAGAGATTAGAATTGCTCTGACTGATTACTTTGTTCAAATGTCTGAAAGACGTTAGTACGATTACAGTGTTTCCACATCCCAGTTCAGGAAAAAAAAGTTTTGCTATGACTCAGTACTTTTCCTTCACAGAACTACAATGAAACATCTGTTCCCTATAGCATTTGACTAAAAACATACCTCTGGGTTTGGAAATTTGAGAAAATGGATGTCCTTCAAGCAGAAGATTGTTGAATTTGGATCTCAGCTGCTTTTGGCTAGAACTATGGAAGTCACTGGTCATGGGCTGCGTAAAATGGCACCTTCTATGTTTCAGTATTTCGGCGTTTATAAATATCCATGAGATGGATTGTTTTCATATCCTAAAGATGTTACTACACATTTTTTTAAATAAATCTTTATTGGAAATTCCCCATATAAATACAATAACATATCACTTTCATCTACAATCTTACATCAGAGTTGTACAGTATACAGTAAAAAAAGAACTGCCAATTGCTTTAATGTAACTCAGTATTACTCCTTTGTTTCTAGTTCTCATTCCCTCCCACTCCTACCCACCCCCCACTTACCACCCTACACCCTTGACTTCCCCTCTTATCTATAAGATATTTCGTCTTTCTGAACGACTAATTTCTCCGTTTCCAATAATATAATCTTACCCTTCTTACCTATTTTAATTACTACACATTTTTGAGGCACATTTTCGGTACTAGAGGTTGAAGATGGTACTGTCTTGGAGGGGGAGGAGGTTTAGTATAGTTTGAATAACCATTACGCATCATACTTTTGTGTGTGTGTGTGTGTGTGTGTGTGTGTGTGTGTGTGTGTGTGTGTGTGTGTGTGTGTGTGTGTGTGTGGAGAACCATCAGCCAACTTTGGGATCACAGCAACTGGAAAAGAGCAGCCAGAACCACAGGAGATCTTGCCAGCTCCCCAATCATACAGGCCTGATCACACAAGGCTTTCTCCGTGAGCGTATGTGGCACATAAAACAGCATGAACCAATCCCATGTTGGAACATGATCTTAATAGTGAATCCAGGGAGCCCTTGCCAAGTGGTTATCGGTGAAATCCTAAAATGATCTCCCAGGGGAGGGGACATGGCTCAGCTACAGAACATCTGCTTGACATGGGGAAGGTCCCCATGGCCAATTGGCCATGCTGGCAGGAGCTGATGGGAATTGTAGTCCATGAACATCTGGAGAGCCATAGGTTCGCAGCTCGCCACCACGTCCCTAGCATTTCCAATGGAAATACTCAACCTGAGACCCTGGAGAGGCTGTGCCAGTTTGAGTAATGTTGGAATTACAAGTGTATGTCATAACCAATCATGAAAGTCTTTACCATCTGTTTGTATATAAACAAGATGTTGAGGTCATGTTCTAATGAGCTGACCTGTTGATTAGACATTGGTCAGTTGACTACAAGCCTGAGAACATGTATATCTAAGTCAGGGGTCTGCAACCTGTGGCTCTCCAGATGTTCATGGACTACAAATCCCATCAGTCCCTGCCAGCATGGCCAATTGGCTAATGGGGTGTGATCCACATGAACATCTGGAAAAGCCTGGAGATTACTGAATGATCTAAAGATGGATAAAGTCACCTTGGTTTCTTTGTTTTGGGTAGTGGGCCTGTTTTGTGTGTGCTGAGACTAAAGAAGCAGAGAGTCTGCAACCTGTGGCTCTCAGATGTTCATGGACTGTCCCATCAGCCCCTGCCAGCATGGCCAATTGGCTGATGGGGTGTAATCCCTATTATCTGAGAACTGAGTCTGAGCAGATAAGTATCAGCCACAGCCAGTAAGGTGCATTTATTGTTTTCTTCTCCATGTTTACCCTTCCTTTTAGCCAGTAAACTTATTATTAAGCTACTCACTGGCATCTGGGTCTTTATTATACTCTGCATTAATGTAAATTCAACCAATAAGTAGACAATACTGACTTTGAAAAGCCAAGGGTCTGATTCAGCATAAGGCTGCTCCATGTTTTCTAGGTCCAGTGGGTATAAATTGTATTGCAAGAAGAAGTGCAGAATACTTTTGCTTGGTAAGGGGAATTCAGGTATCCATGTCGACAGGGTTATTGGGCAAACTGGCAATTTCCACTGATTCCCCTTTCCTTCCGCAGACCACCCATGTAGGGTCCCTTGGGGGGTCCCCTATCCCTTCCTTGGGGGTCCCCTATCCCTTCAGCCCTGAGCAGCACTTTGTGGAGATCTGTGGATTGCAGTGAGGGGAGAAGGCAGGAAAGTTCCATTCTGCCCCTGGTAAATTCCGTCTGGGTCCAACCCTTTATCTAGCAAGAATCGGACCGAAAAAACACATAGACGCATGTATGCTGCTGAGTGGCTTCCGTGTATTATACACTCTAATTATTACAAATATACATAAAACACAATTTTAAATAATGCTTTTTCACTTTCGTTAACAGGTAAACCCCTTTGGGAGAGCCACAGCGATATTAGTCCATTGCGCTGGGCCAACTCAGTTCGTCATATAAGGATACGATCTTCACTGTTGTCTTTTACTCCTTATGCATTTTCACCATATCAGTTGATTCCAATTAAGGATATATTTCCGGATTTGTATTTATACTTATATCCGTCTATTGCTAGCTCTTAAAGGGCGCACGCTATTCATTCATAATCCAACCCTTTATCTCACAGGATATCTCCATGAACAGACTGACATATGTCAGCTGGAGACATTTAATCCAGTGGTCCCTACTGACCAGGAATAGTCTCCTTTTTCTAAGACTTGTTTCCAAGAAATCGTTATCCCTGTTTTCTCCCCGGGTTGCCTTTTAGAGATAGCTCTTAAAATATTACCTGTTTGCACACAATCCCAGTTCTTCTTGACTGCAGTATCTCTCTGACTATCAAGAAGTTAATTCTTCTTGGAATGGAAGGAATCCGTCTGTACCCTTATGCATACGTAGCCTCAGAAACGTGTGCCAGGTAGCCCTGGATATTTCCTGGAAGCTTATCTGGGATTTGTTGCTGTGAAGATTAACGGAGGACAGTTTCCCTTGAAGACCGCCCACCACCACTACTTCCCTTGTCCTGCACTTGTTGTGGACAGCTCTTCAAGGACTCTGGTAGAAACTCCCAGGACCTTTGGAAACAGGGCCTGTCCAATTCTGTGTTGCTAGGGACGCCATCTGTAGGTTGGGGAATTTGTAGAGATTTTGAGGGTGAAGCCTGGGGAGGGGAAGTATCCAGAGGTGGGATCCAACCCGTTCTCACCACTTCTCTAGAAGTGGTTACTCATTTTTTCTGAGTGCTGAGAAGGGGTTACTAAAGCAACCTCCCTGCCCAATAGGGACTGGAGGTGCATGTGTGCGGCGGCGCCACTGTTTGAATCCCACCATCATTGGAACCTGTTATTAAAATTTTTGGATCCCACCACTGGAAGTATCTCAGCAAACTATAAAGCCATTCCAAGGCGGCCATTTTCTCCAGGGAAGCTGATCTCTGTGGTCTGGAGATCAGTTGTAATTCTGGGAGATTGGCAATTCTACATGTCGCCCGACACATCAATGTCACTCCTGGGTGAACACTCAAAGGCAGTGTCTTTGTGTAATGGTGACACTCTAGGAATCTCACAAATCTCTATGATAAAACAAGCCTTCTCCCAGGCGTGCTCTCGATGCACTGTGCAACGCCCCCCACATTTCTCCACCGCTGGTCCATCAAGCAATGTTGTGGAGACTGGGAGAAAAGTATTGTGCAGAGATCACCCACCAGCTACGGAATCTCTAATTGTGAAGGACATACTCAACCCAAACACAGCACCAGGTAAGACGCAACAGGTCTGCATGTAGTTCATTATGAGCTGAATAGGCATCTTGGAACATGACTCAGAATCCTCTGTAATAGTCAGAAATACCTCAGCAAATACATTTAATGGGGAAAGGGTTCCCAAGAGAAACTCAGAAAACCACATCCCCAGCACATATGTGCGTGAATGCAGATAATGCCAACATTCGCTTCCACCACCCCTTATTCAGATGTCTACTGTTGTTGAAACCGCCCGAGTTGCATCTCCACTAGCCTAAGTACAAACAGATCCACTGTGAGCTCACACATTCCTTCTTTTAAAGAAGGAAGCCGTTATGGTTAGTTTACTGACAAGCTAGCTTCAGAAACCAGCATGGGGCAGAGTAAATGAATACAGCATGCAGCAAGCCGAGGAGAACTTTTGGCTGGGTAGAAGTGTGTGTTTCATACTTCTTGGTGAGAGGATATGGGTGCAATTAGGAGATAAGGTCCCCCTGGTCCAGGGGTAGGGAACCTGCGGCTCTCCAGATGTTCAGGAACTACAATTCCCATCAGCCTCTGTCAGCATGGCCAATTGGCAATGCTGGTAGGGGCTGATAAGAGTATATTCCTAAGCCCCTTTATCCTGGAAATTCTACCCCCTGGTCTCTCAATTGCTACAGGGTATGAGGTATCGGCACAGTAATGCGGGTGGTAGAAAGTGCTGCCAAGTTCCGGCTGGTTGATGGCAGCCCTGTAGGGTTTTCAAGGCAAGAGACGAACAGCGGTGGTTTACTCTGTGTTGGACTTCCCAGGGGGTCTCCCATCCGAAAACTAAACCAGGGCCAACCCTGTTTAGTTTCCGAGATCTGATGAGATTGGACTGGCCTGGGCTCTCTCGGTTGGGGCACGTTAGTGCTACAGGAGCAGCAGTGGCGCAGTGATGAAGAGCAGGTGCACTCTAATCTGGAGGGACCGGGTTTGATTCCCTGCTCTGTCGCCTGAGCTGTGGAGGCTTATCTGGGGAATTCAGATTAGCTTGTGCACTCCCACACACGCCAGCTGGGTGACCTTGGGCTAGTCACAGCTTTTTGGAGCTCTCTCAGCCCCACCCACCTGGTGTTTGTTGGGAGTGGGGAAGGGCAAGGAGATTGTAAGCCCCCTTGAGTCTCCTACAGGAGCAGCAGTGGCGTAGGAGGTTAAGAACTCATGTATCTAATCTGAAGGAACCGGGTTTGATTCCCAGCTCTGCTGCCTGAGCTGTGGAGGCTTATCTGGGGAATTCAGATTAGCCCACACACGCCAGCTGGGTGACCTTGGGCTAGTCACAGCTTCTCGGAGCTCTCTCAGCCCCACCTACCTCACAGGGTGTTTGTTGTGAGGGGGGAAGGGAAAGGAGATTGTAAGCCCCTTTGAGTCTCCTGCAGGAGAGAAAGGGGGGATATAAATCCAAACTCTTTTTCTTCTTCTCTTCTACTAAATCTCTGCAACTTGAATTTGTGTGTGCGAGTCTCGATTCTGTGCTCTGTTTCACGCCAAGGATGCTCAGCGCTCCATTGAGTGCAACGGGTACATTGCCATTTTTCTCCAGAGAGTACTCAAGAAAATGAGAAGGACGCCAAAAGCTTAGTTGAACTGAACTGTTGTGGAAGCCCGGGTCCTGTGATCTGCGAAACTTTTTTGTTAGGGAGAGCCGAGCGAGCACTGCATAATTAGATGGCAGCCAGGAAACCACAGTCCAAGAGCCTATTCACAAAGCTCTGCCACTGTTCCAGCAACCAAGGAAGGACATGAGTGAATGCATCGTCTTCCTACCAAAAGCCTTTAGTGTTGCTGCCATCTGTTGGCTCTGAAGTCAGCAGGTGTTTCCACAGTCCCCCTGGCGGGAGAACGGACGAAGGTTGCCCTCTGGTGAGCTGGCGGGCTCTTGCTGAAACTGGTGGCCAAAGACGGTTACAGACACTGGACGGAAACATTTGTTTTTGTGTAGGAAACCCACGTTTTGTGCTTAGTAGGCTGAGGGTAATGGATTGATCAGGTTTCCGGGTTTTCTGTTACAGGAAAGGCAGTGAACGGTGTCCAAAAAAAAGAGGCAAAGCCATTGAATCGCCAAAAAGCTCTGTCCTACACGACACACCCGTAAAAATGGAGAGCTCAAAAACAGTGCGCCTGAAAGGCCCCAGACAAAGTTTCCCACTGAGCTAGAGGTACCAGGTTCTCTGACCACTGGTCAGACGGGTTTGCTTCCCCAGAGACAGATGGGAAGCCTTCTGTAGCAGATTTTGGGATGGAGCCGGTGTGTGTGTGTGTGTGTGTGTGTGTGTGTGTGTGTGTGTGGGGAACATGGACTTCAGCGGACAACAGTGTCACAGAGTCCTCTCTTCAAAGCATCCATTTTCTTCAGGGGAATTGATCTCTGTATTCCAAAGATGAGCTGTAATTCCGGGGGATTCCGGGGGATTCCGTGGTCCCACCTAGAGGTATCCTCACTGTGAGCTGTTTTCCTGTTTGGAAAAATAGACATAGGATACTGGATTAGGGCAGCAGCAGTGCTAGCCTGCAGCAGAAGAACTCCACTCCAGTCCAGTATCAGAGGTCAACAAAATTTATTCCCTCCAAAAACTTGCTAGTCTGTAGCGGCCTTGGCGTAGTCCTGGCCTTGAATCTAGTTGATTAGGTCAGAAATGCTCATCTCTCAGGACTTTTGTTCCCCACACCTCTATGCAGCCCTGCTAAAAATGTAGTAGACGACATGACTCAGTAACAGACTCAATAATATGTTTAGTTTCCATGACAGGATTCCATCTGCGAACCAATTGCTGAGAGAAGCTTTTTAGTCACAAGTGGTTTGTGCAGTTCCACAAACACAGCGAACTTGATGCGCAAAACCTACTTGATGGGGTGTCAGTGCTGAGACTATGAAGTCACATAGTGTATGCTGTGTTCCTGCCTAAAGGTAAAGGTAGTCCCTGTGCATGCACTGGGTCATTGCAGACCAGAGGTGGGATCCAGCAGGTTCTCACAGGTTCCCGAGAGTAGGTTACTAATTATTTGTGTGTGCTGAGAGGGGGTTACTAATTGGTGATTTTGCCACGTGATTTTTGCCTTAGTTACGCCCCTCCTCTCAGCAGTAGCGCACAGAACTTAAAGCAGTCTAGCAGGAGGTGCACCGGCGTGCGTGGCAGCCTGCGCCTGCGTGCATTCGTTTCCTGCCCAAGGACAGGCGCAGTGGCTGCGTCCTTGCCACAGCCTCGCCCATGAATGCCACGCCCCCGGAATGCCCGGCCACGCCCCCATCGTACCCCGCCCAGCCACTACGCCACAGTTTGAATCCCACCACCATGGGAACGTGTTACTAAAATTTTTGGATCCCACCACTGTTGCAGACCCATGGGGTTACTAGGCAAACTCTATTTACAGATGGTTTGCCGTTGCCTTCCTGAATTGTTTACACTCTCCCCCCACCCAGCAAGCTGGGTCCTCATTTTACTGATCTTGGAAGGGTGAAAGGCTGAGTCAGCCTTGAACAGGCTACCTGAAATTGACTGATCTGAATCGTGTGAAGGTGTGTGAGCCATCAAGTGGGATTTCAGAGATGTTCAGAGGAGGTTTGTCATTATCTGCCTCGGTGTAGTGACATTGGACTTCATGTGTGGTTTGCCATCCTTGTACTAACCAGGGCAGAACATGTTCATAGCACCTATATCTTTTGTGAACTGGATGGGGGCGTGCACACACGCACCACACAATCTCACTGCGATTCGCTGAATGTTTCCAGATGTGCTGTTTTAATGACAACTAACATGGGATGGATCGTATCACATGCAGAAAATAAAGCATACATCTAAAGCCAGCTGACAAAAAGAAATGTAGTTAGAAGACTTTGCACAATGATTATTTCAAAGCCATTGGTTACCATTGGTGGAACAGGCTCCCAGGTGAGATAAGGCCCTGTGGGACATACAGAGTTTCCGCAGGGCCTGTAAAATGGACCTGTTCTGCCAGATATTCTGCCAGCCGGGATAACATCGAAAACCTGCTACATAATAAACATCTGGCCTCCCGTGGGCACAAGGAAGGGGGAGGGGGGAACTTCTGATGCCATCTGAAATCTGTGTAATTTATGCAATTATGTCAATTATGCAATTATGTCAATTATGCAATTATGTAAATTATGCAATGAATTAGTGGGGATTGATTGTTTTTAGCTGATTTTAAATGTTAGATATATGATTGTTGGACACTGCTCTGAGCCCCTTGGGGGAGGGCGGTATACAAATTCAATAAACAAACAAACAAAAACTAACTAACTAAATAAATAAATAAAAAAGAAAGAAAGAAAGAAAGAAAGAAAGAAAGAAAGAAAGAAAGAAAGAAAGAAAGAAGTGCTATTATCACAGTAGCTCAGCATGCTGCTATCCGGCAGCATCTTCAATAGCACAGGTAGCATAAATATGCCACGCAGTGGTATCCCACAATCTCGGGCATCCGAACCAGACAAATCACTGCACATCTTCAGGAAAGCAAAGAACATGCATTCTGCTTGCTGAGTAGACAGTATTAGATTGAAGTGGGTCCACCTCTAGAAAAAGTACCATTCTTATGCTTTGCTTTGTTGCGTGCCGAGTTTTAATGGAAACGGTTTCAGTAATTCTGCTCACGACAACTGGTTGGAAATATCATTTTTTTGGAATAACAGTGCAATGAATACACACATCCAACAATGCTTTATTTCTGTAATTCAAGAGATACAGTAAAAAGGTGTGATGATGGTACATCTGTTATCATTGTAACCCATACTGTACATAAGAACATAAGAACTAGCCTGCTGGATCAGACCAGAGTCCATCTAGTCCAACACTCTACTACTCGCAGTGGCCCACCAGGTGCCTTTGGGAGCTCACGTGCAGGATGTGAAAGCAATGGCCTTCAGCTGCTGCTGCTGCTCCCGAGCACCTGGTCTGCTAAGGCATTTGCAACCTCAGATCAAGGAGGATCAAAATTGGTAGCCACTGTACCACCATAGCCCACAACATGCATCTAGAATTGCCATCAGCTTGCTGGGCAAGTGAACACCCAGCAGGCCCTTCCTGCTGCTACTTAGCAGAGCTGTAAGAGAAAATGGGGGAGGGAACAAGGGGACAGACCCCAGGGGCTATACATGCTGATGACACTTCTGGAACAAAGGGGGGAGGTGTCAGCAGTGTATCACCAGCAACACTCCAGCAGTTACGCCGCGATCAGAAGTGATGTCAGCACATTTAGAAAAAGCATCTTATAAGCTGCCACAAAGATCGGGAGTGCTTCTAGACAACACACAACCCCCCTTTTTTGCTAAAGCTATTGCTACATGATCTCTACAAGATACCACTCTGTGATACAGAGTGACTCCAGCTCAAGCCCATTGAAACTCATGGGTTGGATCTTTGAACAGAGTTTCTACAATAGAAGGATATCTGCCTACAGAAAATGTGACTTTTGTACTTCTCTCCTCTACCGGAACAAAAAAAAATGTCCTCCAAAATGCTGCTCCCGTGAGATGTGACTCTCCAGGAACAATATGAAGGCATGCTGGGCATGTTGGACTACCAAGGAGGGGGTAGAGACTCTTCTGCCCATGGAAACAATCTGTTGGAACGGGCTTAAACTGAAGTCACTGTACATTGGGACTTAAAATTATTCTGCAATAAGAGTCTTTGACAGAGGTGGGATCCAGCAGGTTCTCACAGGTTCCCGAGAGTAGGTTACTAATTATTTGTGTGCTGAGAGGGGGTTACTAATTGGTGATTTTGCCACTTGATTTTTGCCTTAGTTACACCCCTCCTCTCAGTAGTAGCGTACAGAACTTGAAGCAGTCTAGCAGGAGGTGCACCGGCGTGCGTGGCAGCCTGCGCCTGCGTGCATTTGTTTCCCACCCAAGGACTGGCGCAGCGGCTGCGTTCTTGCCACAGCCCCGCCCAGGAATGCCCCACCCCTGGAATGCCTGGCCACGCCCCTGTCGTGCCCCGCCCAGCCCCATTGGCGCTACGCCACAGTTTGAATCCCACCACCATGGGAACCTGTTACTAAAATGTTTGGATCCCACCACTGGCTTTGAGCTCCTAAATATCAACCATTAAAAATTATAGTTAACAAGATGTAAACTGTGAAATGTAGGAAGTACGAGGTGAGACATAACCAGATAGCAGTCAAATGCCGTCAGGACAAGAGACCGTTATCAATAGCATGAATCGAAGTGAACATCAATTCCCCTAGTTTTCCTAAACCAGTTAACACTTTTCATGCTGAGGAATCGCAAATCTTTGTTAAGGCCTTAGGTAATGATATCAGACTTCTTGGGGAATTCAGACTGGGGGTAGGCAAGGAGAGAAAATTATACAACCCATGTGCCCCTGTTTACTATTGGCAGTGCCTTTTCTTATTGGTCCCTGACCTAGTAGATCTTCGTTTTTTTCTGGCAAAAGAAGTCAGAAAATGATTCGGAGTGGCATTCTGGGAGCAAACAAGGAAATGACATTTGGAAGAAAGAAAGACTCACTTCCCCATATGACCAGCTTTCCCGTGGCGTAGGAGGTTAAGAGCTCGTGTATCTAATCTGGGGGAACCGGGTTTGATTCCCAGCTCTGCCGCTTGAGTTGTGGAGGCTTATCTGGGGAATTCAGACTAGCCTGTGCACTCCCACACACGCCAGCTGGGTGACCTTGGGCTAGTCACAGCTTCTCAGAGCTCTCTCAGCCCCACCTACCTCACAGGGTGTTTGTTGTGAGGGGGGAAGGGCAAGGAGATTGTAAGCCCCTTTGAGTCTCCTGCAGGAGAGAAAGGGGGAATATAAATCCAAACTCCTCCTCCTCCTCCTCCTCCTTCTTCTTCTTGGAACTTCTGTTTCTCTACACCAGACACTGCATATGCCATTTTTTTGCCTCTAATTTCTGATTTTTAGGAATGCCATTAAAAGCTTCTGTTAGAATGAGATGCCAGAATTGTTCCCTCCCCCGTTTCCCTGAAATATGTGTCAATTTGGGGGTGTGCATCGTTGCTCTAGTGCAAATGCATATATAAGCACCTGCCTGTGAATGCCTGTGATCGTACTGTCCAACTCCTTGGCTGTCAGTGTGCTGTTCTATGAACTTTGGTAGGTCATGAGTGAGAAGGGAGGAAATTGTCACTCAGTGCTTGACTTTCTTACATGCAGGTCGCCACTTTGGGGTCAGGAGGGAATTTGCCAGGGACCCTGGAGGGTTTTTTTGCGGTCTTCCTGTGAGCATAGAGCAGGAATTCGTGGAAGGGCGGGGGGAGGCAAGGTAGTTGTGGATTTCCTGTGTGTTCAGGGCTGCACTAGATGACCCTTGGTTTCCCTTCCAGCTCTATGTTTCTGTGTTTCAAGCTGGGTTCCAAACATACACTTGAAGCACACTCCGTTACAACGCCCTTTCGTCTAACTATACCAACGGGATTTATAACAAAGTACCAACTGAGGGCAGAATTTGCAGTTGTCAAATAGGAGGTGTTGAAAACTCGGAACCTATATTATTTGAATGCTCATACTATGATGAGATATGTTGGATGCTTCTGTCCTTTGACCAGACAAACACTCCTTTGGCTAAGAAAGAAAAGGTTAAAATACTGTTATCAGATACCAATAAAAATCTAACGTATTCTGTTGCCAAGTTTGCCTGGATATCAAGTAAAATCAGGAAGGCCCGACAGAGCACAACTGGCTCTGCCAGCTAATCCTTATTATTAATTATTATTAGACTGACCTTCCACTCATTATCTTGAGCTGATGCTCTGAGTTCCTGGGGTCTATTATCTGCATTTTGTTAACTGTTTTAATCTGTATATTTGTAATATCTGTAAATTTTATGATTTTAATTCTTTTGGATCTTGCTGGTCAATGACCGTAAATAAACTATGTATGTACGACACTTGAAGCAGGTTGGGGATCCACATTTCCACCCTGGAAAGACCAGAATGGGAACACGTTCAGAAGGGACTGAGCTTTTTGATCTTGAAACAGAGATGGGATTCTCTTCCTGTACAGTAGAGGTGTAGAAAAAAAAGAGAATAAACAAAGATAAAATAGTAGTCATAAAAAAAAAGCTCAGCTTCCTGTTTGCAACACAGCCCTTTGAGGCTGCTGCATTTCATGTTGTGCAGAGAGGAAAAGATGAGAAAGGAAGGGGCCGAATCTCCATCCGACAGGCAGACTTGTTTTTACCGTGGGGCAGTCTTCAGTTCTGTTCTCAGAAGTCGAGATTTCTAGATGGCCCTTTCCATCATGATACTGAGGATCCTCACAGCATTCAGCGCCATTCAGCTCACCAGTCATGCAGGTAAACCTTTTTGTTTTAAATGAGATTCCTGAGGGGAAAGACTGCTCTAGGTGCCATTAAACCAAGGCTCATTCCGCACATGCAGCATAATGCACTTTCAAACTGCTTTCGGTGCTCTTTGAAGCTGTGCGGAATGGCAAAATCCACTTGCAAACAGTTGTGAAAGTGGTTTGAAAATGCATTATTTTGCGGGTGTGGAAGGGGCCCAAGAACCAACAGTGCAATCCTAAACAGAGTTCTAAACCCATCAACCCATTTTGGATTGTACTTACTCTGTGCGACTTACTCTGGAGTAACGGTGCACAGGACCAAGGTGCTTGCAAATAGATTCAAGTTTAGTCTAATTAGAACCCTGGATTTAAATTGAATTATGCGTGTGGTTGTGACTGATAAGGCCATTGAGCTGCAACTGACCCTATGGGCATTCCCACAGGATTTTCAAGGAAAGAGTTGAACAGAGGCAGTGTGACTTTGTTCCTTTCTGCCAACCCTGAACTTCCTTAGTGGTTTATGATTGTGGTTTAATTTTCTTTAATATCACAGCTGCCAGTTCTTTAGCTGGTTGTTGGCCTTTCATTACAATTCAAGCCCCACCCAGGGGCCCAGGAGGATGTATTGTATCGGCTTAGTATTCGTGTAGATCCCAGCAGGGCTGCCTTCTAAATCTGACCAATGTTGATTTTGTCAATTTGAAGATATTTCAAATGCTGCCATGGTGTTTTTTAGGAAGGGCGTCCAGAGTGCCGATTACCACTGGGATGACATCGGCTGGTTTGTGCCATGGTCGCTGTATCTTGATTTTAAAAATGATGGCATTTAGTGGCCTTGTCATGTCCTCTTTCATTGGCCCTGCTGTCTCCTGGTATTGCTGACCAATGATGGTCACTTTCTTGTCCTTGATCACTGTGGTGTCTGGTGTATTATGTGCCAACACTTTGTCCGTTTGCATTCAAGAGTCCCACAAGATTTTGACCTTCTTATTTTCTGGACACTGTTCCCACCAGTTTTTAGCTGTCCTAATGTTGTGATTTTTGCGTAAATTCATCTGGGCCATTGAGTTCTGCCTCTGTTTATACTAAGTCTGGATGATCTTCTTGCAGCAGCTGAGTACATGACCTACAGTTTTGTCAGCTTTCTTGCACAACTATAATTATTTAAGTTCATTTAACATCACAGCTAACTGTTGGCCTTTCATTTCGATTTGAGCCCCACCCAGAGGCCTGGGATGTTGTAATCTATCGACGTAGTATTTGTGTGCATCCCAGCCAGGCTGCCTTTTGAATCTGATGGATGTTGATTTTGTCAATTTGAAGGTGTTTCAAGTGCAGCTCTAGTGTTTTCGGAATGGCATCCAGGGTGCCGATTACCACTGGGATGACCTTAGCTCAGGGATCTTCAAACTATGGCCCTCCAGATGTTCAGAGACTACAATTCCCATGAGACCTACCACTTGGCCATGCTGTCAGGGGCTGATGGGAATTGTAATCCATGAACATCTGGAGGGCCATAGTTTGAAGATCCCTGCCTTAGCTGGTCTGTGCCACAGTAGCTGGATCTCAAACTTCAAATCATGATATTTAGGCCCCTTCCGCACACGCAAAATAATGCATTTTCAAACCACTTTCACAACTGTTTGCAAGTGGATTTTGCTGTTCCGCACAGCTTCAAAGAGCACTGAACGCAGTTTGAAAGTGCATTATTCTGTGTGTGCGGAATGAGCCTTAGTGACCTTCTCAGATGGTGATGATGCTACGATTTCTATTTATAAACTTTCCCCCCCAATAACACAGGCTCCTATCCAAGTACTAACCAGGGCCAACCTTACATAACTTCCAAGATCTGATGAAACCTGGCTAGCATGGACCATCTAGCTCAGGGTAAATTAAGTGTACCCATCCTGAAAATGATAAACATCATGGATATCATTAATTCTCATTCCATATGTTTGAAGAATAACCAGAAGACAAATAAAGCCGTTTAATGGCTAAAACAAACTCTATCCTAGCCTTCAACCAGCCTGGATGGGAATCATGTATAAGTTCATCTAAGTCTGGCCAAGGACTTCCCAACCTCCACCCATAGGCAATACATGCCCACCAGGAAGTGTAGATCTTTCCCAGAAGCCTGTGCAATGTTTCAGCCTGCAGAAATCTATGGGTGATCTCCCTCTTACCATAAGGAGCAGTGTATGATAGTGGGACAGGGTGTGACTCATTTCATTTTTAAGTCCGGTACCGATAGTTTTCCTCTAGAACAGCCATTCTCAACCAGAGTACCGTGGTACCCTGGGGTGCCGTGAGCATGTCCCAGAGGTACCACGGCAACACTACCAGCCCACCCTCATTTTGTGGCGTCTCCCACGGTGCTGCTGGGACGTAGACGCTGGCCCGGGCAGGGCCTGCCACAAGATCAGCAGCTACCCCCACCCACAGTGCTTCCCTTCACCCTGGGGTGGGGTGTGGCAAGCATGGGCAATGGGAGGGGAAAGTGGAGGGTGGCGGCAGGGGTACTGTGAGATATGAAGAGTGAGGTCAAGGGTACCCTGACCTCAAAAAGGTTGGGAAAGACTGCTCTAGAAGGATAAGTTTAGTTACATGTGCATGCATAATGTGATTCCTCAAGGAGTTTTCATGTTACAAGACAGAGGTCTTTCTCTGCACAGCAATCTAGGTCTTCCTTGGTGGTTTCTCCTTCAACTACAGCCAATGTTGCTTAGCTTCCAAATTCAGGCGACCTTGGGCTAGTCTGGGCTGTTCAAGTAATTAGCAGAATGAAAACCTCAAATGGCTTATATTTGACTATTGTTTTGGATATCTATATTCACCATACCAACGGGAATGGACTCCTTGGGCATATAAGAACTTTGGGTGTACACAGCCAATTTCCTTGTCTTTTTCTTTGTTAATAATAATTCTGTTCTGGACTCCTCTATCCTCGTTACATAGTTTATAGTGAGCACCCATGATTAAAGTTGCCTAAGAATATTGGCTTAACGCAAAGTTTCCATTAGAAGTGTTAATGTTGGCAGTGAGTTATGTTTTGAGAAACTGGAAATTAGCAAGTACGTAGCTTGGTTACAGCTTGGCTGGTGAGATGTTTCTAAATGATGGTGCCAATTATTTATTGGGCATATTTAAAAACCTAAGCTGGTCAGCCCCAGACTAGTCTGATCAGGACAGATCTCAGAAGCTATGTGGTGGTCAGTATTTGGATGGAAGACCTCCAAGGAATACCAGGGTCTTGATGCTGAGGCAGGCAATGGCTAACCACCTGTTTGTCTCTTGCCTTGAAAATATTATCAGGTCACAATAAGTCAGCTGTAACTAGACAGCAATAAATAAATAAATAAATCAAAAAGTACATTCTGAGCAACAGATAGGGGACAGACCCTGCATGTAATTGTCCTTGTGCAAGAAGAAACACTAAAAGTTTCCATCCTGTTTGCTTGCACTTAGTGCATAGGTGTCAAACTCACGGCCCTCCAGATGTTATGGACTACAGCTCCCATCATCCCCTGCCAGCATGATGCTGGCGGGGATAAATGTAGTCCACAACATCTGGAGATATGAATTGACCTGATAACGATTGTATCTGTTCTACTGCTCCCATGTGACCAAAACACAGCACAAACTATTTCTTCCAACACTGTTCAAAAACAAATGAAATCATGTGGACTATTTATTGTGAAGTCCACCGTGCCGCCAGCACAAACATAAATATTCAAGCGCTCTGTGTCACTACATCCTTGCCCTATTGCAGTGGTGGAGAACCTTTGGCACTCCAGATGTTATGGACTACAATTCCCATCAGCCCCTGCCAGCATGACCAAATTGGTTGGCAAGGGCTGATGGGAATTGTAGCCCATGACATCTGGAGTGCCAAAAGTTCGCCACCACAGCCCTATTGCTTGCGCAAGTGAAATTATACTTATTCCTTTCCCGTCATGCATCACCGGATCCAGCGATACAAGCCAGGATTTATGTGAGAACTGTTGGATTGTGGAACATCTTTCAAATTCAGATTTCTCTCACATACCTAGTGCCCCCCCTAATTATCTCCTCTTGAATACAAAGGTTGTGCTGCCATAATTTGCACATAGAAATAATGGCCGTTTCCCCACTCACCTTTTGTTGCGTGCTACTTGCTCCAAGTAACGCGGGTTCCAGCGGCACTCCCCACTACCGGAGTGGTGACAACGCAGCCGCCCCAATTCTGCCACCCTCGCGACCCCTCAGCGCGCAACTTAAATGCACGGAGGTTGCTCAACTGGTTACATTACTTTTGGTTCTTTGTCCCCATTCCGGGAACCCATGGCCCAGAGATGCTTCCCTGACCACGTCCCAAGATGGAATTTCAAAACCTTTTGTTTTCCCCTTCTCAGGAAAACTCTGTTCAGGCCACGAGGTGACTTAGCCCTTTGAAGTTTCATCCTAGCACCTCTGCATAGTTTCCTGTCCTCCCTCCAGGAGATCAAAAGGCAAAGATGCTTTTCACAGTCTTATGTGACTTCCAAGCCGTTTCCGTCATTTCTGTTCCTGTTTGGAACAGCACCTTTTGGGAAACCCCGTGCAACTACCTGCAGTGGGGAGCATGACTGCGTACTCAAAAACACCCGAAGTTTACAAAACCGTTTTGCCTCTGCTTTTTTTAAAGTGAGGAAACGGCCAATGTCTAGAAACATGAAAACTTGTTAAAAAGGTAAAGACTGTGTAAGCACCAGGTTATTACTAACCCATGGGGAGACCTCACATCAAGATGTTCACTAGGCAGACTATGTTAATGGGATGGGTTGCCATTACCTTCCCTAATTGTCAATATTTTGGCTCCAGCAAGCTGGGTGCTCATTTTACTGATCTTGGAAGGATGGAAAGCCGAGTCAACCTTGAGCCAGCTATCTGAAACTGACTTCTGTCCGGATCAAACTCAGGTTGCGAGTGGAACCTGGACTGCAATACTGCAGCTTACCACTTAGAATGCAAGAAATTGTCTTGAAATTGATTGGTGTTTGGAATATGCTGCCACAGGAGGTGGTGATGGCCACTAACCTGGATAGCTTTAAAAGGGGCTTGGATAGATTTATGGAGGAGAAGTCGATCTATGGCTACCAATCTCGATCCTCTTTGATCTGAGATTGCAAATGCCTTAACAGACCAGGTGCTCGGGAGCAACAGCCGCAGAAGGCCATTGCTCTCACATCCTGCAGGTGAGCTCCCAAAGGCACCTGGTGGGCCACTGCGAGTAGCAGAGAGCTGGACTAGATGGACTCTGGTCTGATCCAGCTGGCTTGTTCTTATGTTCTTATGTCTTTATAGGATCTCACATTTTTCATGTCACCCATGTGTGAATTTACCTTCTCAGCCTGGGTCTAACTGGCAGCATAATATAAATATTGACAAGAGAAAAGAAGCAAAAACCCATTCACGTTTATTGAGTTCTCCTTTACTGATGTTATTAAAAACTATTGCTTTGGGGAATGATGGTTGGAGTTTTTGACACTAAGGCTGATTCCGCATGGCCCAAAAACAGCAGTGTGAAAACGGTGTGAAAATGGTGTAAAAGGGTTTAAAACGGTGTAAAAGGGTTTATAATGTTTTCACACCGTTTTCACACCACTGTTTTTGGCCCATGCGGAATCAGCCTAACACATTAAGATTCCTTGCATTCATTCCTGTTTAAGGGTTTTGTGTGAATTTATGCTTGATTAATATATATATTTTAATTAGCTCATCTGCTTTTATTCCTTTTATCTAACCTCACCCCAAGTTAAAACTCTTGACTGAGCAGGTCTACTTGGTAGCCGACTCAAGTCTATTCAGTGGAGTTTACTCCCAGGAAAGTGTTCTCAAGACAGCGCCATGACTCGATAAAACTGTGGAGTATGAGATACCATAAACACATGACTTCATCTCTGGAGAGGGAATGTGGTAGCGGTTAAGAGGGGTGGGCTCAAAACCAGTTCTCCAGATTAGATTCCCACTCCTCCACATGAGCAGTAGACTCTTATCTGGTTTCCCTGCTCCTACACATGAAGCCTGCTGGGTGACCTTGGGCTAGTTGCAGTTCTCTCAGAACTCTCTCAACCCCTTCTACCTCACAAGGTGTATGTTGTGAGTAGGGGAAGGGAAGGTGATTGTAGCCTCTTTGAGTCTCCTTAAAGGTAGAGAAAAGTGGGGTATAAAAACCAACTCTTCTTCTTCCTCTTTACTGGTGACAAAGTAATAATGATAATCTATGATCATGTAAAATATTTTACAACCATTGTGGTTAAAGGAGAGTCTTTGTGGTCTAGCGAATTCACCACAAAAGCTGGGCCCAAGTTCAAATCCTACTTCTGTCAAATACTTGCTCAAAGTTCTTCAGCCTGGGCCAAAGACAGACTTTTTTGTGCGGGGTGGGCGTTACTGCATTTCCAGGCAGAAGGGTCCCAAAAACACATAGAAAAACAGTTTCTAAGCAAAATATGGCCGCTTCTGCACAGCCACGCTGGGGGTCAGGTCGGCGTACATGACGCCGACCCAACCCCCCCGGGACCGTTCACACAAATGGCCCCGGTAATGACCGGGAAGACAGCGGTGCACTGTGCAGTCGCCCGATCGACTTACTGTCCCTGTGACCGTCTGGTGCATCGCCAAGGCCAGGGGACACGCCCCCCTGCCCCGTGCAACCGCTCTGGAGTCGCAGGGCAGGGGGGGCGTGTCCGCAGGCCTCAGTGATGTGCCGGACAGTCGCAGGGACGGTAAGTCGATTGGGCAAGGGGGGAGGGATGGCGCCTTCCAGCTGCTGCCATTCGCACGTTTTCCAAAAACCTCGTTTTCCAAAAACCGTTTTCCAAAAATCTCGCTCGGGGAGCGAGGTGGGAAAATGGCGGCTTCGTGCCACTGGGGAGGAGCGAGGGCGGCGCGGCTGCGAAGCAGCCATGCCCCCCTTGCGAACAGCTCCGTTGGGATGGCGTTTTTGCATCCCCAGGGCGCTGTAAAAGGCCCGTGTGGAAAGGGCCTACATTTTGTGTAAACCCTGCACTCTCCCTGGTTCACATATAAAGTTTTGCAGAGAAAGAAGAAAGGGAAGCCAAGTGCACAAAGGCATGGAGGATCATACTGTGCTTTATTTCATTTATACCTGACCTTTCTCCTCAGTGGGGATCCAAAGTTCCCCTCTGACCTGTCCAAGGTTACCCAGCATGCTTCCATGGCAGAGTGGGGATTCAAACCAGAGTCCTCCAGATCCTAGTCTGACACTCTAACCACTACACAACAGTGGCTTGAGCTGAAGACTGAGACATGAATGGCCATTATGAATGACTAAATCTGGGCGTTCAGAAGGGAGCTTTGATTCTTGAAAGCTTACATCCCCCAAAACTTGTTGGTCTCTCTAAGGTGCTACTACACTTGAATCTCAGGAACACATAGAATACTTAAAGTGAAGTGAGCTTGGAAAAATAAACAACTTTGAGTCAATGATGGCCAACAGGGGCTTCCAGTCCCCCCCACCCCTGCAGCTAGTGGGGGAGATGGAGAGGTAGCATTGCCAGATCCAGGTTTGGAAATTCCTGGAGATTTGGGGATGGAAGCTGGGGTGACAGGACTTCAGCGGGGCAAAATGCTACGGAGTCCACCCTCCAAAGCGTCCATTTTCTCCATGGGAAGCTGATCTCTGTAGACTGGAGATAAGCAGTAATTCCAGGGGATCCGCAGGTCCCACTTGGAGGCTGGCACCCATAAGGCCAGAGGTGGGATCCAAAAATTTTAGTAACAGGTTCCCATGGTGGTGGGATTCAAACTGTGGCATAGCGCCAATGGGGCTGGGAGGGGCACGACGGGGGCGTGGCCGGGCATTCCGGGGGCGGGGCATTCCTGGGCGGGGCTGTGGCAAGGACGCAGCCGCTGCGCCGGTCCTTGGGCGGGAAACGAATGCACACAGGCTGCCACGCACGCCGGTGCACCTCCTGCTAGACTGCTTCAAGTTCTGCGCGCTACTGCTGAGAGGAGGGGCGTAACTGAGGCAAAAACCACGTGGCAAAATCACCAATTAGTAACCCCCTCTCGGCACACACAAATTATTAGTAACCTACTCTCGGGAACCTGTGAGAACCTGCTGGATCCCACCTCTGCGTAAGGCCAACAGATAGTTTTTAGGCTGCATTAGCACTCTTGAGTTTTGCATAGTAGTCCTTTCCTTATCAGAGGTGGGTGCTGAGCATCATGAGATGCTTCCCTTCAGTCTCTCTCCCAACATTCCCTTTCCTGTGCTGCAAATTTTGCATGGAGATACATACAACCCAGAATCTTGGTGATACTGTCAAAACAAGGCCCTGCTGAATGAGAAATAGTACTCTGTGTATTAATAATAATATGCTGCAAAGCCCTGTATGAAGCTTCACATATGAGGACAAAAACCACTCTGTCCAAATGGCCTTCTCATTTCTCATGGAGGGCCTGCTAAGTAACATCTTTCCTATGAGGAAAAGCTGAAGAGTCTGGGATTTTTCTGTTTAGAAATGAAGGGGAGGGAGGAACATGATAGAGATTTATAAAATTATGTATGGGCTAGAGATAGCGGACAGAGAGAACCTTTCCTCCCTCTCCCAAAATACTAGAACTTGAGGACATCCAATGAAGCTGATGGGAAATATATTCAGGATGAGCAAAAGGAAGTACTTTTTACGCCCTGGGAGTGATTAAAATGTGGAATTTTCTGCCAGAAAATCTAGTAATGACCACAAGTATAGATAGACAGCATTGGAAGCAGATTGGAAAGACGGACAGGAAAGAAATCTATCACTAAATCCCAGTGACCGGAGGCGACAGAAGAAGAGGCAGCAGCAGCAGCAGCGGCAGCGGCAGCGGCAGCGGAAGCAGGAGGAGGAGGGGGGGAGGGGGAGGGGGAGTAGTTTGGATTTATATCCCCCTTTCTCTCCTGCAGGAGGCTCAAAGGGGCTTACAATCTCCTTGCCCTTCCCCCCTCACAACAAACACCCTGTGAGATAGGTGGGGCTGAGAGAGCTCAGAAGAGCTGTGACTAGCCCAAGGTCACCCAGCTGGCATGTGTGGGAGTGTACAGGCTAATCTGAATTCCCCAGATAAGCCTCCACAGCTCAGGCGGCAGAGCGGGGAATCAAACCCGGTTCCTCCAGATTAGATACATGAGCTCTTAACCTCCTACGCCACTGCTGCTCCTCCAGCCTCCATGCCCATTTGTTGGCCACTGGTTGGCCACTGTGGTTGGCCACTGTGTATACAGGATGCTGAACTTGATGGACCAACACCAGTCTGATCCACCAGGCTCTTGTTAAACAACTAAGCTCATAAGAACAGTGTTCATGAATGAAAGTAAAGTCCATTGCATCAAATATTCTGATCAGGTTTGCCAACCTCAAGGTGCTAGTTGGAGGTCTCACGTTATTACAATTGATCTGCAGGCAACAGAGATCCACTCACCTGGAGAAAATTACCACTTGGGAAAGTTAACTCTGCGGCAGCATACCCCATTGAAGTCCCTCAATGAGAGAGCACCCGATAAAACAGAACGTCCTCACCTGCTGGCAGAAGATCATGATTGAGCATTGTCTCCAAGAACCCCTGACCCTGCCCATGTCAGTGACACATGGACAGAGTCGAGGTGCAGGAAAACGACGAGGCAGCAGGCCCTCAATGCCACCCATGTCACTCCCCCCTCCCTTCCCCCTTGTCAGTAGCCTGCAGTCTCTTCTGACCTCCCCTCTGGGCAGGCCAGAAGATTCTGCAGTCCCTGGCCTTGGAGACCTGCTTTTATAAGCACTGAGGCTGGGGCTTGGGGAGCAGGAAGTCCCACCCCTTCCTGCTCCCCAAGCCCCACCCCCGGCCTCAGTGCTTATAAAAGCCGGCAGGGGGAGTCGGGGGGGGGGAGTTGGGCACCCTAGACTTTGCCCATGTCCATGGTGACATGGGCAGGGTCGAGGGCTCCAGGCAGCAGTGGGGGGCGGAGCTTGGGGGTGGAGCCTGGCGGTGTGGGGGGCATCCCAGAGACAATTTGTCTCCGGGCACCATTTACCCCTGGCACGCCTCTGCAAATCAGCTTAATTTGATGACCCTCAAGGTCTTTTTCTCTGTGAAAGTTCAACACATTTCCCTTCATCATATCTGTCTGCACCATCCAGAATTTTATGGAACTTTGCAATATCCTTATTATCATACTTCCCACCCTAATTTTTAAAAAAATGCCTATTTCATTACATATTCCAGTTCTATGATTATTTCAGTGGCCCTTTTGAGTTTGTCTTTTCATTGCTGGTGTAAATGCTGTTGACATTTTTTAAACATGGAATCTCTTGGCTGAGAGGATATGATCGGTTCAGGTCTATCTTTATGCGTGTGCGATTTTATTTCATCCCGTTTTGAACTTACACTAAATCTCACTTGCCAAATTTGTTGCCATGGGGAGAGTTCTCCAAAGTCCACTTGAGATTTATTATCCTGAATGTGGTTGTTTAAAAGTTCCCAAGATCCTTTGGAAAGGGGTTGAATAGCATGAGTCCAAATATTTATCCACAAAGGATCCTACAGCTCTGTTATAAAAACCATCCCTTTATTCCCATTCCATGCAAAGTAAAAGAAGAAGAAGAGTTTGGATTTATACCCCACCATTTTCTCCTGTAAGGTAAATTCAAGGTGTTTTACAAGCTCCTTTCCCTTCCTCTCCCCACAACAGACACCTTGTGTGGTAGGTGGGGTTGAGAGAGTTCCGAAGAACGTGACTAGCCCAAGGTCACCCAGCAGGAATGTAGGAATGCAGAAGCAAATCTGGTTCACCGGATAAGCCTCTGCCACTCAGGTGGAGGAGTGAGGAATCAAACCCGATTCTCCAGATTAGAATCCATCTGCTTTTAACCACGACACCATGCTGGTTCAATACAAGTAAGAATCTTCCATGGATCTGTACGGGGACTCATGCTATTCAAACTGCTTCTCAAGCAATCCTATTCCACAACTAACAGTGCAGTCCTAAACAGAGGTACACTTTTCTAAATCCACTGCAGTCAGAGGGCTTCAATGTAATTCTGTTTAGGATAGTACTGTACATTTTCTTAGGAGCCTGTGACGAGCGATAAAATATAAAAGTCCAAGTATTTAATGAATACCATGTTGCTTTTATGTAAGCCAAGATTTTCTCTGAAGCGATGCTGGTTCTTTTTCAGTATTAACTTGGATGGGATTTTAGCAAAGGAAAATAACACCTTACTTCAGAGACGTGTCCCAACTCCTTTAAAAAATAGTTGCTAGTTGGCGTGGGAGAGTGACAGAGGAAAGCAATTCTTAACCCCTTCTCGGTTGTTTTTAACACGCTGAATCACTGTTTCTGGGTTTTTTCCCCCCTTTCTGAAACTATGGCCATGAAGTAAACAAACATGCCTGTATCAAGATTTTCTTGGGCTAGTGGCACATTCTGCCATTTTCCAAATGGTAAAAGGTTTGGGGGCACATCGGGTAAAAGCAGGTAGCTTTGGAATGGGTTGTGCAGGTATCTTTTATCAAATATAACTAAAATAGTCCCTCCATTATGAGATATATTCAGCTTTGAGCCAAATAGATGACTAAAGGACTTTGGGGTAGTTAGCACATCTATATCCAATTTTTAACATATGCCAAGTAGATGCTATCTTTGAATGGTAGGTAAACGTTGACCGGGGTAGCTCAGGCTAGCTTGATTTTTGTCAGATTTCAGAAGCTATGCAGTGTTGGGCCTTGTTAGTACTTGGACGGGAGACCACCAAAGAAATCCAGAGTTCATATGCACAGCCAGGCAACGGCAAACTACTTCTGAAAATCTCTATGGGTTCACCACAAGTCAGCTGTGATGGCAGCACTTTACACATACAGGAAGCAAACATTATTTTCCTCAGAGGGTGAACTTGCGTAGAGGTATTGTCAAAGGCTTTCACGGCCGGATTCAACTGGTTCTGGTGGGTTTTCTGGGCTGTGTGGCTGTGGTCTGGTGGATCTTGTTCCTAACATTTTGCCTGCATCTGTGGCTGGCATCTTCAGAGGTGTATCACAGGCCCCTTCCGCACATGCAGAATAATGCACTTTCAATCCACTTTCAATCCACTTTGCAAAAGTGCGGAATAGCAAAATCTGCTTGCGAAATAGTGCGGAATAGCAAAATCTGATTGTGAAAGTGGATTGAAAGTGCATTATTCTGCATGTGTGAAAGTGCCCACAGAGGAACAAAATCCACCAGACCACGGCCACACAGCCCGGAAAACCCACCAGAACCAGTTGAATCCGGCCGTGAAAGCCTTCGACAATAAATTAATGGTAAACTGGTACAGGAATGCAGGTCAGGGCTTTGGAGTCACTAAGGAGCCCTTGCTCAGTCGAAGTAAAATGTTGTCTCTGTTAAATGCATGCGAATCAGGCTTGAGTTGTAATGTATATTTATGACTTGCTCTCTTAAACGCAAAACTTGGTGCTCGCTTCGCCTCTTTCTTGCCTTCTCGCCATGCATGCAGCTGGTTCACCGAAATTTGTAATCTAAACACAAAGTATCTTTTCTGGCACTTAGTTTCCCTCCGAGTAGTATGTTTGCATTTATTTTTAGACCAGGAGTTCTGGGACTTGCTGCCTTGGCCAGAACTACTAAGTTAGTAAAATTGGCATCAAGCACTAGAAATGGGGAAAAGGGGCGACTTCCCTGTGAGGTTTATCCCTTCCAGAATCTGTGGCTTGCCTCAAATTCTCTTCCCGGTCTGTTTCTCTTGAGCTAGCTCAGAAACCATAAAACAGCCACAGCATCTATGAGGCTTTTCAAAGCATGAAGTTCTCCCTTGATGGAATTACAGCAGGCCTTCCAATAAATTTAATTTAAGGGCTTCTGTTCCCCTGTCTATCCAAAGTCTTCTCACACCATCTTATTTTCCAAGTTGATCTAGCATCCGATGTAAGGACTCATCTTATGGTTGACAACTCCAGGTTGGGGAATTCTTGGTGATTTTGGGGTGGAGCTTGAGGACCAAAGGGAGCTCAGCTGGGATGTGTACCATAGAGTCCCCCCCCTCTCCAGAGCGGCCATTTTTTATCCAGGGGAACAAATCTCTCTAATCTGGAGATCAGTTGTCTTTCAAGAAAAACTGTGGGCTGGCAATCTTACAGCCCAAGACCACAAAGGGCTGCAAAAATAAGCTCAATCCATATGCTGGATATGTACACAGAGAAATAGGCATCCACCCTTCTCTTGGCAGTCACTGGCTGATTGAAATGTCCCGTTTAAAGCTATTTCATCACAAGTTGTTTGTGCAGAATATGGAAACATTTCCACAAACACAGCTAACATGATGTGCAAAAACATCCATGGGACATTAGAGTAGTGTGACCAGACGTCCCGCTTTTGGCAGGACAGTCCCGCTTTTGACTAATTTGTCCCGCGTGGTTTTTAAAATGTCCCGATTTTTGGAAGGCTGCCGCACTGCCTTTTGGGGCGCTCCCCTTTTCCTGCCCTGTGACAGGGTGGGAAATGGGAGTGCCCCAGAAGGCAGTGCGGCAGCGCGGGAGGCTGCTGCACTGCCTTCTGGGGCGCTCCCCTGTCACAGGGCGGGAAACGGGTTTGGCAGTGTGGCAGCCTCGCGTGTTGCCACACTGCCTTCTGGGGTGCTCCTGTTTTCCGCCCTGAAACAGGGCAGCACCCCAAAAGGCAGTCTTGCTCAATGGCTGATAGCGTTACGTGCATGCAGCCTTTCGTCACACTTATTGGTGTAGCTTAAAAAGGTAAAAATCTGGTCACCTTACATTAGAGTTACTATGGATCTCCAGATTACAAAGATACAGTTCCCCTGGAGGAAATGGCAGCTTCAGATGACAAACTCTATGGTATACCATAGATTCTAGGTGAAATCCCTTCGGAAATTCCCATCTCTCCAGGCCCTGCTCCCAAATCTCCAGGTATCCCCCAAGCCAGAGTTGGTGACCTTACAGGCTTACCAGCGGGTGGTGCTGTTACACTTATGAGTGGTTGGGTTGGTTCTATATTGATTCTAGTCGTTCTGTGGCAGCTGACTATTTAACTGTTGCAAACGTTTTGAACATCTGCGTTGGAGGTTGTACTGGAAACCACTTGAGAATCTGTTGATAAACTTTGTCCCTTAGTAGCTCTGTTACATCACCATAGGAGAAGCAATAGACTTAAAGGATCCATCTCCTGTAGCCCCTCCAATATTTTTTCCTAGGCTCTATGGTACCATAAAGTACAGGTGAAGTTTCCCCTTCGGTCGTGTCCGACCCTGCGGTACCACTGCAAGCAGTGATTTTATAGGCAAGCCATTTTTGTGGGGTAGTTTGCCATTGCTTTTCCTGGCTATTCTTTACCCTCTAGCTATGAACTGCTAGGTACTCGTTTACTGACCAAGAAATGGATGGAGGGCTGAGTTGACCATGAGCCAGCTGCCAGGAGATCTGATCCACAGGGGGCTCGAACTCCTGACCGTGTGAGTGACAGTGCAAGCACTTAACCACTACGCCATGCAGCTCCCATAAAGTACATCCCCTGAAACTTCATTTCTTCAAGGGGAACTGAGCTGGGAGAACTCCAGTCCCCACCTCCAGTTCGGAAACTATAATTTTGCAGTTTTGCTGCACCTTGGCAGACAGAATCCTCGTGTAATTACAGTATTTCCTGTTGTTATAACTAGCATAGTTATAAAGGAAGTTGACTCCGCTATATACTTTTCTCTCTCTGTATATATTTGTTATTTCATCCCTCTGATAAATTGGGCTCAGGCCCCACCAAATAATAAATCTCTTAGTGTTTAAGGTACCACAAGTTTTTTGTGGCTGTTTCCCCCCCTACAATGGGACTTCCTCCCTGGAATTTGTCTGAAACATTCATATTTCGTTCCTTGGGCTAGCCAAGGTTTTTTTTTTTTTAAAAGCACAACCTAACTATACCAACTCAAATAATTATAATAACCACTCAAAATCCAGCTTTTTAAAAATAGGAAAATAGAACCATGCGCTGATAATAACTTCCTGTAGAAGTGGCTCTTGAATCTGCTGATCGTAGTGAAGAGAACAGCTCGATTGGCAGTTTTCTCTTTCCCCGCGGCATTAGTCATTCAAACTGGGCGTGATCAAGCTTCCTTCTTACTGAGAAAGGTACTATTCAAAATCAGGCCTTTCCTCCTTGTCATGCCCTTAGAGACACCCTCGCCATTTTCTTTATTTAAGGCTTAGTTATACCCTTAGATAGAATGGGCTTAATTGTTTTTGTACAGTATTCTGTGGGAGGGAACCTTAGTTAGACCTGTTCCTTTAAGAAGCTCTCCATAGGCAAAAGCACTATCTTTTATTAATTAGCAATCCCTTTTTCCAGTTTGTTTTAGTTTCAGGTGTCAGGAAGGCTGGAGACAGCAATATCTCAGATGTCTAAGATGTATAAGGTGTTAGAGATCCATAGAGTAAACACATTTCAACAGGACTGCAGGAAAAACAGAGTCCAAGGACACCGTGGAGAACTCAGAAGCAGCAAGAAGCAATCAGACTTCCTTGGAAGCAAACAAGGAAGAATTGGTGTCTGCAAGCTCTTCAACAATCTCTATTGTTTCCAGCATCGCAAGTATTCTTTTTTAGTTAGACTTCATGGGAGGAGTCAGAGTCCTAAACTTTCAGTACTATTAATTGTATACCATTTTTGAACTGTATACCATTTTTGAACTGTAATTGTATACCATTTTTGAACTGTTACTTATTAATCTACAGATCTCATATTCTGTTCTGGCAAAGTACAGGACACCTGATATTAGATCGCTTGGGGAACAGAACATTCCTACTCATTTACCTTCCCTAGACCTCTTCAGTACAGGTTTAGAAGGCAGGGGTCCCCAAGATGATGCCTGTAGGGCCATGGCGCCACGGACACCTTTTCTTGTGCCTGCCAAATGTTTTCAGGAAGTGAGTAGAGCTTTTGCTGAGCAAGTTTCTGATTGTCAATGGGAGATTTGATTGGCTGGGCAGATTTTTTTAAAACATTGCTTTGGCAATAGCTTCCAGCATATCACAAAGATCTGCACAATGTTACTGAAGTTAAGATGTGTCGGTCGCTTTGTGGCTGGTTCCTCCTCCTGCAGCAGACATTCTGTGGCAGCCATTTTGTTGCTCCGCTCACCATGCGGTGTCAGTGTTCCAATTTCAGATATTGTAAAAGCTATTCTCTTTCTCCAGACAAAATTTAGGAAGGATGCTACTATGTTTTCATGGTTTAGCCAATATATTCAATACACATTCACAGTCATGAAGCCTAGAACTAACTCCACTCCCCGAATTGCTGATGCTATCTTGATTCTGCGGAAACGACTGTATTCTAACTGGTCAAATTGTCTTTTTCACCATCAGTGGTCATAGCCGACTTGCAGCAACCCCAAAGCAAGAGACATTCAGAGACAGGAGGGTGGAGTTTTCATCTACTTACAGCAAAAAAATCAATGAACTTTACTTACTTTCCATAAGGCTGCCTTCTGTTGAGCAAGATCATTGATCTATGTATATTATTGTATTGTACAATTGGCCTAAGTACAATCGATCATATCGTATTTAGCATCGTATTATCTGTAAAAGTTGCCAGGTATCCGGTATTATCCCAGACCGTTCAGTATTTTCACTGACTTCAAGGAAAAGAAATGGAAAAAAATACCACACATTTGAATGGCTGCCATTTTAAAAAGTTTTTTGAGAACAGTCAATGAAAAAAAAAGGACTGTTTGAGTGCACATTTTAAGGTCAAACAGTTTGAAGCATAGTATTTGGTCATGGAGACGGCGGACTTATGCTGTGTCTGGTAAGAATAAGGCTGAACAGTCCTTAACATAACTAGCTTATTATCTCAGAACGCAACTAACACCAAAATCAGGAAACTCCACCCATTTCAGCTGCTCCCCAAAACTACAGGGGCCGAAGAAGTCCAAACAACCTAGGGCTGTGAAGACTCAACAGAGGTCAAGGATCTCTCGCTCTCAGGGCCCCCCACAGTGATCAGCTGGTCAGCAGGGGGATTTACAGGCAGTGGGGGAGAGGCCTAGCTTGGTGTGGCAGTGAAGTCACTGAGGCTTTCCCCACTACAGAAGGGAGCTAAGGTCGACTCAGTTCCCTTCAGTGGAGGGAGATTCCAGGCTGTCCCCACAGCAACTGAGTTGGCCCCCTGGAACCAAGCTGTGGGCGGGATCATCTTGGTGCCTGTTTCACTCCTCGATCGTGTGGGATTGAGCTTGTGCTAAGGGCGCATGGAAACAGGAGATGCTTTTCGCTTTTTTTTTTTCTTCAGTTAGCTTTACATAGGTTTACAGTTACATGCGCTTTCAGCCCGCCTACCTACTCTCCCGTTCTGCTCATGCCACAAAAGCGGCTTGTGATTGGTTGAATGGATGAGGTGTCGTTTCGCTGCTTCCCCACTTCGAAGCGGTATCGACCTTATTCCGGCAGAAAAGTGTAGTTCATAACTGTGACAAGGATGTCGCAATTCTGAGGGGGAGGAACTGAGACAAAACAATGTTGAGCTCGGTGGCAGTGGGGTTCACTGAGGCGAACCTAGGTAGAAATCAGTTCAACTCTGTCAGTGGGGAAAGCCCCACTGGTGATGTAACGTTGGTGCTTCTGGCAATGAGAACAACTTCCACCGTAGAGTTTTTGCCCTAATGCCAGAGCGCCTTGTGTCACCAGGAATGCAATGATCTCACCTCAGGTCCCTGCCGTAAGTGATGTTGCACATTGCTGGTGATGTCAGATTTACCCCTCTGCAGGTAAGTCCTCCCACTTCCCTGCTGGTTGCCCGGCAACTGTAAAACATCCCAACTAAAAAAGGCACACTACCTTCCTGACATACATCATACCTTCACTCATCTTTTCCAGTCAATTTTGGTTTCCTAGTGCCGTGAGTGATGATCACAGCCTGTTTCTATCCTCTCCCTTCCAGAAAAGGTCATCGCAGTAGTGCAGCCTCCGTTGCTCATAGCCGAGAACAAAAGCGCTACAATCTTCTGCAGCTTCACCTGTAACAACCGGCAGACAAAGACATTCAAAGCGTCACTGTTGAAAGGGACAGCCAGGAATGTGGAGGTGTGCTCAGTGGATTGGAATAAGACCTCTCACAATTACAATGAAAATCTGAGCGAAATCGGATGCCGTACGCAGACCAACACGACAGCAGTGACGTTCAGCCTGTACAACCTGAGTGTCGCTCATACGGATATTTACGTCTGCAAAATCGAGGCTGTATATCCACCGCCATATCACCACAGCGAGGGTAACGGCACTGTCATTCATGTGAAAGAAGGTAAAAAGAAAAGTGTTTTCATGCATATTGTCACGCCACTTCTGCGGCTTAGGAATGTGGAGCCTCTGAGGAATTCAGGTATCACCCAAAGAATGATGTTGGATCTCAGACCGCACATTCCCAGACGAGGGGACCAAGCACGATGGGTGTTCAAGCCCTGCCTCTGCCAGGGAGTGTACAAGTCTGTTAATTTCCTGTCCCCTAGTGGCTACAGGAGGAGAATGTTGATTCACACTTTGCTTCAGTCCTGTATCTATAGGGGGCAATTGGAGGTCAATGGCTCCCCCAAAATGCATTAAGCCCCACCACTAAATCCCCAGTTTTAATTTTTTTAAAAATCTCTAGCACTTTTCATTGCACAAATATAAGGGGAAATATGCAGTGTTTGCCCAGATTGCCTGTAAGGAATTGGAACAGAAAGCTGCAAACAGGCCAGAGGGCAATAATTTTACCCAATTCTGGACCAAATTCATTTTTAACCACCCTACCCTTTTCTTCCTTGGTTTCTTTGACAGGCTAACTCAGAAAGACTCAGTGCCTGCAGCCCTTTTATGACAATCACCCTTTCCACACAGATCTTCTAAAATATTTGTAAAATGTTTGTAAAATATCTGCAACCCCCCCCCCCTTTTGTTTGTACTGACCCCCTTGAAATTATTCCTGGGCTTCATGACGTGATCTCTCCCTCCTTTTTAGCTCTGTGTTGAATTGATGCTTCGTAGCCTGGTGCTGAATTTTATACTCCTCGGATCAGGGACGGAGCGGCAGAGGGAATCATTGTAGGTCTCCGGGCATGCGAGAGATGCCTCTGCTTCCTCTCGCTCCTTGGCACTTGCTCCGCCTTCCTCCAGGCTCAGCTGCATTACTCTCCGCTGTGTCCCCTCCCATTGACGCTACACCGCTGCCTCGGATACTCGACGTTTCAAAGATTGCTCCCCCCATCAAAGAACAAGCAGAGAAATGCTGCAAATAAACAGGCCAGGGGAAGTTGAGTGAGCTCAGAAAGTGGCACTGAGCAGGAAGTTCAGGGAAGCAGAGAAACGGGAGAAACGTAGTTAATAGATCGCACAGCAATTGAAGACGTTTGCAGTTTCAGACAGAGAATCATTTTACAAGGAATTCATTTAAAACATTTTGAGGTTGCAACTAAAACTTTTTTTGGGGAAAACAATTCATAACTCCATGGAGGAAATTTTTTATTTAAATGTTTTAAATGGATTGTGTGGAAAGGCCCAAGGAGAGGAAAACTAGTTTCACTTTTGTAGTTGGTAAACTGTATGAACCCTGGACTTGCGTTAGGGTTGCCAGGAAAGCCTTACCAGGCCTAAAAAATGAAGCCTAGTCCTTGTTATTGCCACTGTGATTACTTCAATTCCAGAAGTGACATCATCATGTCGCTGGCGACAAAGGAGATGCTCTGGTATTTGGGCAAAAACTCTATGGTATAGGCTGTTTTTAAGCTGGTATTTGTAAGTGTCTGTTGCAACCAGTTATGAAAGTGTTAACTATCTGTTTGTGTGACAAGATCACATTCTAATGAGCTGACCTATTGATTAGCTATTGGCCAGCTTGAATATCCGTTGCTTACATATTTGTGAGCACGTATACCTGAAGTTATGAAAATAACTTGCTTTGTTTATTCTCAGAGATTCAGATACAGAAATTCAGTTTCTAACCATGTGCTGAAATTACTGTAAATGTAACAGCACAGTATAGTATTTATTGCTTTATCTTCACACTACCCTACCTTTTTAGCTAGTAAACTTTTATACTATGCAACTTGCTAGTATCTGGGTCTTTATTGGTATCTGCTAAACTCTGCTAATAATGTATATCCACCACCATTTTACCATAGAGTTTTGCCCACATACCAGAGCATCTCCTTTGTTGTCAGAAATGTGATGGCATCCCTTTGATGGCATCATTCATAATAACGCACAAAGCTCTGGTGTGTACAGGCATGTTTGAAACTTCATTTTCTTTTCTCACTATTCAGAACCTTGGAGGGCAGACGGACTAAAATATTCCAGTGCTATGGCAATAGGTCTTGCCATTATCGCTTGTTATGGTGTGGCAGTAACAGGAGCTTTAGTCTACTGCTGGGTAAGAAATCACTGTTTCCCAGTATGTCAGTACCTTGTAGACCAGTGGTTCTCAACCTTCCTAATGTCGCGACCCTTTAATACAGTTCCTCATGTTATGGTGACCCCCAACCCTAACATTTATCCATTTTACAGATGGAGAACACTGGTGCAGAGAGTCTTAGGCGACCCCTGTGAAAGGGTCATTCGACCCCCCCAAAGCAGAGGTGGGATCCAGCAGGTTCTCACAGGTTCCCGAGAGTAGGTTACTAATTATTTGTGTGTGCCGAGAGGGGGTTACTAATTGGTGATTTTAAGCCACGCGATTTTGGCTTGCCTTAGTTACGCTCCTCCCTCCTCAACAGTAGCGCTCGCAAGGCAGAACTTGAAGCAGCTCTAGCAGGAGGTGCACCGGCGCAGGTGGCAGCCCGCGCCTCATGTTGCATTCGCTTCACCATGGATCGGGCTAGCGCAGTGGCTGCGTCCTTGCCACAGCCCTGCTCAGGAATGCCCCGCCTCTGGAATGCCCAGCCACGCCCCTGTCGTGCCCAGCCCCGCCCCATTGGCGCTACGCCACAGTTTTAATCCCACCACCATGGGAACCTGTTACTAAAATTTTTGGATCCCACCACTGCCCCAAAGGGTTCCCGACCCACAGTTTGAGAACCACTGTTGTAGACACTTCTGTGCAGGGGTGAAATAGTTAGGCAAAGATGAAGCCCTGCCCATGGCTTTCCCACCACTTACCTCACATCATCTACAATTTTGTCAGGCAAAGAGAAGAGAATGTTTTCATTTCTAACCTCTTGATAGCAGAAGGTGATTTAACTTGGTCACAGTGGAAGGAAGGCAGGGCATTGTGGGTGACTGGGAAGAAGCTGCTTAGGGGAGATGTGAGAGGGTACGATGATATTTTTGGGAGGATGAATGTTGTTTCAAGACAAGAACTGCCAGATCACCTCTCTCATTGCTTCGGCGGCGGTGGTGGTGGAAAGTGCCATCAAGTCATAATCAACTCATGGAAACTCCATAGGGTTTTCAAGGGAGGAGACATTCAGAAGTGGTGTTCCACAACCTGCCTTTATGCAGTGACCCTGGACGTTCTTGCAGGTCTCCCATTTAAGTGGTAATGATGGGAGACCCTACATGGCTTCCAAGATTTGATGAAAATAGGCTGGCTTGGACTATTCAAGTTAAGAGGTCCTCTGATATACATATTGAAATAAATCTCCCAGGGAACCTCTCCACCTGTGGGATGCTAAGCAGAATTACTCTCTTAGAAGAAGAAGAAGAAGAAGAAGAAGAAGAAGAAGAAGAAGAAGAAGAAGAAGAAGAAGAAGAAGAAGAAGAAGAAGAAGAAGAAGAAGAAGAAGAAGAAGAAGAAGAAGAAGAAGAATTGGATTTATATCCCCCCTTTCTCTCCTGTAGGAGACTCAAAGGGACTTACAAACTCCTTTCCCTTCCTCCCTCACAACAAACACCCTGTGAGGTAGGTGGGGCTGAGGTAGGTGGGGCTGGAAAGCTGTGACTAGCCTAAGGTCACCCAGCTGGCATGTGTGGGAGTGCACAGGCTAATCTGAATTCCCCAGATAAGCCTCCACAACTCAAGCGGCAGAGCTGGGAATCAAACCCGGTTCCTCCAGATCAGCGTGCACCTGCTCTTAGTCACTTCGCCACTGCTGCTCCTGACCCTTGACTTCAGCAGAGTTAGAAGCTGCTAATTGCACAGGTTCACAGCACCTGCAGTTGTCAGTTCCTCTTGTTTACTATCGCAATGCTTGAATACGCATTCTATATTTTTAATTTAAATTGGATGAGTGATTTTTGCCCATCCTAACCCTTTACGTTCCATGAACCTGGAGGTAACTCTGCACCTTCCTGTTAAAAAGAGGGTTGAATTGCTCAATTTTTAAAAAATCCATTTTTTAATTTTAAAAAGTCGGGAATAGTTGGATAATCGTACACTTTTAGTAAAGCTATCTCACCATTATATGAGAAATGTTAGTTCAATTATACTCCACTTTCTCCCCCACTGGGGACCCAACGTGGCTTTCAATATTCTACCCTCCTTGATTTTACATTTACAACAACCCTGCATGCTGACAGTGTGTGGCTGGCCTAAGGTTTCCCAGCTGGCTTCCATGGTAGGGGGAGGACTCAAACGGGAATCTTACCATCTCCCAGGCCCCTTCCGCACTTGCAGAACAATCCATTTTCAATGCACTTTGCAGCTGGATTTTACTGTGTAGAATAGCAAAATCCACTTGCAAACAATTGTGAAAGTGAATTGAAAGTGCATTATTCTGCAAGTGCGGAAGGAGCCTATGTCTGAACAAACCACTCAAATGACCCCAAAACAGGCAAGGGGCAAGAAGTGAGCTCACAAAATGGCGCCAAAGAGCAGAGGCGTAGCTCTGGCGGGAATGAGTGGGTGATGCACCGGGCGCACGCCCCTGTGGGGGTGTGGCGAGGGCGTTCCGGGGGCATGGCAGGGGTGGGGCGGTAACAGAGGATGTGCCGGTGGTAAGATCCCAGGTTCAGTCCTTGGCATCTCCAGTTAAATAATCTGGCAATAGGTGATGTGAGAGATCCACATAAGATCCTGGAGAGCTACAGCCAGTCTGAGTAGACAGCATGAACTTTGATGGATCAATAGTTCAGATGCAGTATAACCCAGCTTCATGTGTTCATATGTGCTCTTGGCAGGTGAGAAGCAAGAAGAAGAGATTTCCTCAGAAGGATTATCACAACATGATTTCCTGGCAGCTTAACAGTCCAAAGAGGAACAGTCAACCAAGCATCCCAGCGAGGACTTATACTACTTATCGCTTTTGGGAGCCATGATGAAGATTTAGGGACCGATTTGGTAGCTCACACAGTGTGTGTATTCTTGACCATGGGACAAATGAAAGAACAGTCTGGCCTTAGCTTAGAGTAACTGTGCTCAATGGTTATCTACAAGAAACAAGACACATCTTGGGGGTTTTGTCAACGAAGGATGGAAACTATGGGTTACATATGAAATGGATGGTCGAAAAGAAGGGTAGGCACCAGATAAATGAATTTAAGTTGCATGACTCTATCTCCTTTGCAAATACATACAGATTTCATCTGAGTTACTGATCTTTCATGGTGGTTTTTTAAAAAAATCATGATCTTAGGATTATTATTTCTCATTCAAATAATGACGTGTAAAAATTGTGCCCAAACTCGAGCGGCTTATACTCGCAAATTAGCCAAGCGGAGGGTTTTTTTTTTTTAAAAAGAAAAACTTCTCTCTTATCAAATGGCAGTGCTGAATTTAGAATTTAAAACATAAGATTAAAAGATCAGACTTATCCAGCTTTGGGAACTTGTCAGCCCAGCGTTATGAAGAATATACTGCTAGAGCAAATGACGTGAATGACTAGCTAGATACTTTTGCCCTGTTTAAAAAAAAGATTCAGCCAAGAGAATCAGCACTCTAAATCCCACATGGTACCACTTTTCAGAAACAAATTCCCCATATTACTAAAGCAGTGGGTCTGCATCTCAGTCCCAGGAGACATTGGAAGTTTATAGCTGATGTGGAAGAAGATGCTTGAGGTTTTGCTGACTCATCAAGTCTTGAGACAAGTCATAGATGGAGCTGACAAGAAGCCCTCAACCAGGAGAGATATTGGTCGAATCCCTACTACGTTCTTAGCCAGGTTTCAGAACACAAACTAACCAGGTTTGAGGGATCTTAACCTCCCATTGCTTGCTATGCAGGGCAGATTCCGCGTTCTGGTGCTCGTTCTCCCCGTTAATCCACATTCCGGCAGGACCTGGTTGCAAGTGGCATAGACTCCATTAACACAGTTCAGGGCTAATCCGAGGGGAGGGATGAGGGTTGAAACCCTGACTCGCTTCCCCCGCCTCTGGAGTGTGACACACGGAATTTGGGCAACCAATCAGCGCTGCGATGCACACACAGCCTTTCCTTGGTTTCGTTTCTGCTTTTGCGGTCGGCCAGCAGAAGGGGACGTAAACATTAAACAGTCAAACATGTAACCTTAAATTGTTCATGGTTTACACAGGTAACAATTAACTGTTTGCACAGTTAAACAGTTAAACGTTAAACTTTTACACGCTGGTTTTTTTGATCACACCCCTACAATGTATGTTTCTGCAGTGGGAAAAGGTCCTGCCCCATCAAGGCACGCCAGCCAATTAGGGGAGACTTCACAAGCTGTTTTGCTCGCTTCTGGTAGTGATGGGATTACTAAGAGTTCTGCAACCGGGTGTGTCTGCTGTGTGTTTGCTGTGGTGGGGAGGGAGAAACTCCGATGAAGAGGACACGGTTTCACAACGAACAGGTTTGGATCTGCTTGCAAATTTCAAGTGGGGATTCGACCATTGATTCGCTGATGTTCCTAGTATTCCTGGTTCCTTATGAATTCTGTGTGAATGATAAGAGTGGCAAGTCTTTTCACTTCATGGCCATCTGGATAGTCAGATGATATACTCTTTTCAGGATAAAGACAACAAGAGATTCCTGGATTCATCTGCTATTTCTTGGGCCATCTTTGTTCTAGAATGCTCTGCTTGGGGATGGAACTAGGTAGGCTCTACCTTGGAACTAGGAACTAGAATGCTCTACCTTGGGGACGGAACTAGGTAGGCATTAGGACACAAGCAGAATGTTCTAGAACAAAGATGGTCCAGGAAATAGCAGATGAATTCATGAATCTGTCATCTTTATCCTAAAAAGAGTATAGTATAGGCATGGTTCTATGTGAAGGCAAAGTGAAGGCTAGAATTAAAAACACAATCATTCTATTTCTATACTGGGTATTTCATCTGAACTGATTATGAAAAACCGAGGCCTGTAAGGTTCAGCTCCGCCGCTTGCTTTCAATTATGTTAAGAATCAGAACTGCAATTGATCAATAAAATTTTTCATCTTGGTTAGCTAAAGGGCTGCCATTTCTGTTAGCACATCTTCAGCGGGCAGGAACATAATTACCTCAGTGGAGCTGCTGCCACCTCTATACCGTTGCCGAAGGCAAAGTCATTATCATTACCAGATGTTGGTCAGAGAAATCAAACAAAACAGGTTTAAACTGCAGGAAGAGAAGTGGGGCAGGAGAAGATACAGTAAGGGTTAGTTTGGCCCAAGACACAACCTTCATCACCTTCAAGTGGAAGTCATTTAACTGTATATTTAAAGTGCATTTTTAAGCTATCCATTGGATCCATCATTCTTTCTTCTAGGCTGCGCTTTTGTTAGAGGATACCTTAGGTAGCCAACTTTGGCCTGGGAATTTCCAGGAGATTTGGAGACACTGTTGTGGAAGGGAGAATTTGGGGAGGGGCCTGCAGAATCTGTGATATACCATAGAGTGAGGGAGGAGTTCTTGAGACTCCAGGTTATGGGATTGATCCCATCAGCTCCCTGCCAATTGGCCATGCTTGGCAGGGGCTGGATGGGAATTGTAGTCCATAACATCTGGAGTGCCAAAGGTTCGCCACCACGGCCATAGAGTTTGCCCCCCAAAGCTGCTGTTTCTTCCAGCGGAACTGATCTTTGTAGTCTGGAGATCAGCTGTAGTTCCAGGAGATCCTCCACTTGGAGATTTTAGGGGTGGCGCCTGAGGAAGATGGGATTTGAGGAAGAAAGGGACTTCAATGTAATTCCATAGAGCTCACCTCCCAAAGCAGCCATTTTTGTCCTGATTTCTATTGCCTGGAGATCAATTGTATTTCCAGAAGATCGCAGCCACCACCTGGATGATATAGCTAAAGGGAAAAGTACCACTATAGACTTTTATTTATAACACAACATGCACTCAGTTCATGCTTCACATTAGACCCTACCTTTATACCTGCCAAGAGGTGTAGAGTCATGGTGTCATATTAGTATCTGGGAAACACGTTTTCCCTTCTCCCAAACTTACTGCGCTTTAGACCCATGGTTTCTGAAACCTCTAAAAGCGTGACTTTTCCTCTCACTTTGCAGGGAAACAGGATGTGTTTGGCTTGCAAAGGGGATTGTTCCTGCTCCTTGCCTCCCCCCACCCACCCACCGACCAGCAGTTCCTCTCCCACTCTTTTGGGCAACAATTCAGAGACATTGGAAGAACTTTCTTCTTATTTTAACACTTCTGGATTATCATGATAGCTCAGTGAAATCTACATGAGATGTACATTGTCTAGCAAACTAACACTAGATCCAAGACCACACACACACAAACACAACAGCAGCAGTGAGTAATCAGGATCCCTCTTAGATCTTTCCAGTGATGAGCACTATACTCCAGATTCATAATAGTTTCACCAGCATGGCCAATTTGCCATGCTGGTAGGGGCTGATGGGAATTGTAGTCCATAACATCTGGAGTGCCAAAGGTTCGCCACCACGGCCCTAGATAGAGACAGCACAGGAAGAACGGGTAGGTGAAATGGCAGATCAGCTCGGCCAATGAAACGAGAAAATCCCATTTAAGCAAAAAATCCACTGCAAAGCTGACAGCCGTGGGGTAAGCACTGTTGGAGTTTACCACACAGAGAAGCGGCTAACATACTGATTAAAAGGGCAAAAGGTAAATGTCTATTAGGAAGTACATTTTAGGAAAGAGGGAAAAATAGCCTGCTGCTGTCTTGCTAGCGAGGAAGAGTCTCTGCTCTAACTTCTGAGAAGAAGCAGGATATTAGAAGAAGAAGAAGAGTTGGATTTATATCCCCCCTTTCTCTCCTGTAGGAGACTCAAAGAGGCTTACAATCTCCTTGCCCTTCCCCCCTCACAACAAACACCCTGTGAGGTGGGTGGGGCTGAGAGAGCTCCAAGAAGCTGTGACTAGCCCAAGGTCACCCAGCTGGCATGTGTGGGAGTGTACAGGCTAATCTGAATTCCCCAGATAAGCCTCCACAGCTCACGCAGCAGAGCTGGGAATCAAACCCGGTTCCTCCAGATTAGATACATGAGCTCTTAACCTCCTACACCATATTGGCTATGGATTCTGCAAGAACGAGCTCTTATTAGACCTAGGAGTATCAGTCTAAGGACAGACAAGAGGTGACCCCAAAGGACAGAGGGATCACTAACTTTACAGCCCACTCTAGCTGACCACTTGCCCAGAGCTGACCACTTGGGTCCATCTCAGTTCCTTTGCACATTAGACCTTGCTACATCCAACAAGCCCTGCATCCAAACATGGCATAAAAGAAGATGGCGACTGATTTTGCCGAAGGCCAGCTACCTCTACTTAGGGTTGCCAGCTCTGGCTTGAAAAATTCTGGGAGATTTGGGGGTGGAGCCTGGAGATTGTGGGGTTAGGGGAAGGGGAGTGGCTTCAGCAGGGTGTCTGCCATAGAGTTTCCTCTCCAGAGCAGCCATTTTTCTGCAGGGAAACAGATCTCTGTAATCAAGTTCAAGTTCAATAATCTTTATTAGGCATACCGAGTAAAAAATAAGTACAATAATGCAGTGAGTAATATAAGCAGGTCCTGTTCCTTCCTATTTTCCTTGGTTCTGTGCAGCAATCACTTGCACAGAAGAAATTGCAGGAGAAATTTAGCAGTCTTTTCCAGTGTCTCCTGTTTCTTGCTGTTGAGAAGGAAGTTCATTTGCCAGTCAGCTGGATCCCTGTAGTCTATAGATCTGTGATAATAAGAGGAGATCTCTAGGCCTAAAGTGGAGGCTAATAACCCTATTTTGTGGATATTAAGGAAGCAGGTGTGAGGGGGTGCAGGAAGCCTAAGTCGTTTGGGCATTATTGCATTATCCCGTTTCCCTTAACGGACCAGCCTCCATTGTGTTTGGTCCAGCTATTACTGGAGTAAATGCGTATGAAATTCCTGCATTTCCCAAATGGTGTTGCCAAAGGATGTATAATCATCGTTATTTTGGACGTATAGCATACACCAGTGGCTGGAAGTTTGCAAGAGCAGCCCCTCCGCTGCCAGGGTATCATCAGTTAAAGCACACACAAGTCAAAATTTCAGGGAAGATCCCCCAAAGCAATCCAAAACCGGAGCCCATCTGACATATCATTTGCCCATTCTCTGCTTTTTAATTAAGAGACACAACATATAGATTTGATGGGCAAAAACTCACAAAACATATCCTTAAAGAAGAAAAATCAGATGTGAGAAGTGTGTATATTAAATGTGTGGATGGTATGGGTAGCAATAAATGGCTCTACCCAGAGGTGGGATCCAGCAGGTTCTCACCAGTTCCCGAGAGTGGGCTACTAATTATTTGTGTGTGCCGAGAGGGGGTTACTAATTGGGTCTGCTTTTCCATTAGAAATTCCATTAGGTCCAAAAATGATAAAGTCCTGTGGTTTCCTATGTGGCTGGTTAGCGAAGGTAGAAAACGGGATAATTCTTCCTGCTGGGCTGTTTTAAAAACATGTTTTAGTAATATGGTAAAGTTCCTTGTTTGAGGAAAGTATCCTTCTTTTGATTTCTAGAAACAAAATTAAGTATTTGAAAATTTTAAGTATTTGACAGGCAGTCAATTAGAGGAGAAGTAGTTGTTTCTGTTGGCAGTAGACGATAGGACTTGCTATAATGAGTTTAAATTATGGACAGAAAGATACCAGCTGGAAATTAGGAACTTTTTTTTACAGTAAGAGTTTTTTACAGTAACAGAGAAATTATTAATGCCCCCCCCCCCGGAATGCCCGGCCACGCCCCCGTCGTGCCCCACCCAGCCCCATTGGCGCTATGCCACTGTTTGAATCCCACCACCATGGGAACCTGTTACTAAAATTTTTGGATCCCACCACTGGCTCTACCCCCTTCCCCAAGATGCTGCTGTGTGTGATCTGAGACCCAGAGATTGCCATAGCAATAATTCTTCCTTTCCACAAAGGTACATGTAAGCCTTGTTCACACTTCTGAGAAACCTGCTGAATAACTGTATGGGGAGGAGGTATTCACAAGTGGTTTCTGGGGTGAGGGGACAGAGAGAGAGAGAGAGAGAAGGAGGGAGAGAGAGAGAAGAGAGAGAGAGAGAGAGAGAGAGAGAGAGGATTTGGTACTCTTCCACACTCTGTGACCTATGATAGGCAGCTGATGGCAATGAACTGACAGAGAGTATTGAGGTTGAAGCAGTTACGGGAAAAGGTGTTTAAAGTGGTAAACAAAAGCGCCCACCAAAGCGGAAATCAGAGTACTTTCAGAACACTGACATTTTAAATCACATCCCCTTACAGCAGAACCTCTGCTTTAAAGCATACACCTCTTTCTTCAGATAAGAAGACACAGCACAAGAGGGGAGTCATCTAAAAATGCTTAACTGGAACTACTAATTTGACCTGAAACCTTTGAGCAGCGTCACACCGATAATGTTAAAAACAGTCCCAATAGCTCGAATTCAGATGAGTAGCCCAGTCCAGAGCCCCTGGCGGCAGGACGCAGCACTGTTTTGGTGCCATCCCACTGCCTCCAAGGGCAATTCCGCACACGAGTAAAATAGGTTCAACCCAGTTCCCTGAGAACGGTACTAACCTAGGTCGAAGCCATTGTTGTTCCCCACTGCAACCAGCTTGATCCCAGCTCCGAGGGCGGAATCATCCTGTGCCTCTTCGCCACTCCGTTCCAATTGGCTGCTGTTCCGTCTATCCCCACACACGTTATAAAAAAAACTGCCACGGGAACAGAACAGAAAGCCTTTATTGGCATATTAAAAAAACACAATAGCTACAAAACAAACCAATACAGCAAAACACATCCAATGCAAACCCGCATGACACATCGATCCATGTTCACATCTTCAGCAAAAAGAAGGCCCCCAGTTCTCATTCCACTGGGCCCGAACCACCCAACAACAAGCAAATTCTGTCTGCCACGGGAATGGAGGGACGAAGGTGGCGTTTTTTGATTGGCCAGCTGTACACATGCCCGAAACACTCAGCTGTGATTGGCTGAATGGGGACTCCTTGGCACCAGAGATTCGCGCGACTTTACTGGAATCGAGCTGCAGAGTTTGAGCGATGGTTGCCCCTGAAAAGTAGTAGTTCCCAACCGAGCTCGGAAATTGGACCGCTACATGGGGTTGAAGCTGGTACAAAACCACGCCGATCCCAGTGGTTTGTGGCGGAGCACTTAGGGTTCGAAACTGCAGCTTCGAATCCAAATTAGTGCTCGATAACCCAAGTGCGGAATCGACCCAAGAGAGTTTCTCATCTGCACAGGGAGGCAAAAGGCAGAAAAGGTTTCCTTGCCACTGAAAGCCCTTCATTGGGCTCTATGGGCCTGTGGCGTAAGTCCAAGCCCCTGGTGCCGGTGGTTTGGCAGGCAAAGACCAGGGGGGAGCTGACTAATGTCAGCTCCGTCCCCGGCCACGTCTTCAGAAACCCTCCACTATGCAGCATCTGGTCACCATGGAGGTAAATGCCTCAGGAAGGAAAATCAGCCAGTGCAGCCCCATGCCACCTCCATAGGGGGATTCATCACCCCACGGGGTGTATCGCTCCTTTATTTATTCATCTTATTGTATCTTGCTATAACTTGAGGGGGGGGGGGCAGACTTTGCAACACCTGCAGTGACTTTGTATTTAATGCCTGCTAGAAACACTCTCCCTTGGAGAAGCAGCAAAATTCATAATTTTCTTATATCAGAGTGAAGCAATCATTCCAAAAGATGACGCTCCGATGTATCAATTCGCCCTGACAGACACAAGCACAAGCAATTCATATAAGGAAACTTCTTACAGTGACATCCATTGCCTGAGAAGATATCTTGTTTAATCTGGCTAATCTGGCTTGTTTAATCAGAGCCCTTTGGGGATTGGGCGGTATAGAAATCCCATAAATAAATAAAAAATAACATAAAATGATTTTCATGGGATATTTTAAAAATTCAGGAAAGGAGCTTGGATATGGCAAACTTAAATAAAGGGGGCAGCAAACTCTACATGCTCTAAGAGTTCAGGAAATCCAGTTCATTCAAATGTCTCAAAATCAACAGACCCAAATCTACCCAACTGGATGAATCCCCATCTTCCTTCAAGCAGTCTTCATCCTCAGATGGGCCAATGCAAGGCCTATCAACAGTACACGTGGATCTCTCAAGGAACCAGCTGAGCAGAAATATAGAACTTTTGTTTGTTTGTTTGTTTTCTTCACTTAAATACCACCATTCTCCCCAATGTGGACCCAAAGTGACTTACATTCCTCCATTTTATTGTTATAACAACCTTGCGAGAAGGTTAGGTTGAGAGTGTGTGACTTATCCTATGGCAGAATGGGGGTTCAAACCAGTCGTGGGATCCAAAAATTTTAGTAACAGGTTCCCATGGTGGTGGGATTCAAACTGTGGCGTAGCCCCAATGGGGCTGGGCGGGGCACGACGGGGGCGTAGCCGGGCATTCCTGGGCGGGGATGTGACAAGGATGTAGCCGCTGTGCCGGTCCTTGGGCAGGAAATGAATGCCCGCAGGCGCAGGCTGCCACGCATGCCGGTGCACCTCCTGCTAGACTGCTTCAAGTTCTGTGCGCTACTGCTGAGAGGAGGGGCGTAACTAAGGCAAAAATCACGTGGCAAAATCACCAATTAGTAACCCCCTCTCAGCACACACAAATAATTAGTAACCTACTCTTGGGAACCTCTCGGGAATTCAAGTTCTAGCTGTGACTTTTAGTCCTAATAAATTGGGCGTTTTCTGTTGCTTCTGTTTAATTTTTTTAATGAACTAGCATAGCCCATGAGATCTAATTTTTACATTCTAAGCATGCACAGAATACTGTGCAATCACATTCTTTTTCCATGTTTTAACAAAACACTTTTCAGTAATGACTGCCTTTTGCACTGGGTTACAGTCATCGTGTGCTGTATTGGAACTGAAAAGTGATAAGTGGTACTCTCTTGATGATAGAGTTAGATAAGGACCTTTAAGGCTAGGTTTTTAAAAATTCATCACTCAGCCTTAATCTCACTGTGCAATCTTCACCAAGTCATAGCTTTACCTCTAGGGATTCTTTTGAGGCTTCATTTGTACTCTGTCTTTCTTCCCAGTAGGAACTCAAGGTGAGAAAGAGGAGCAGCAGTGGTGTAGGAGGTTAAGAGCTCGTGTATCTAATCTGGAGGAACCGGGTTTGATTCCCCGCTCTGCCGCCTGAGCTGTAGAGGCTTATGTCTGGGAATTCAGATTAATAGCTGTACACGCTCCCACACATAGCCAGCTGGTGACCTTGGGCAATAGTCACAGTTCTTCTGAGACTCCTCCTCTAGCCTCCCACCTCACAGGGTGTTTGTTGAGAGGGGGGAGGGTCAAGGAGATTGTCAGTCCCTTTGAGTTTCCTGCAGGAGAGAAAGGGGGGATATAAATAAAAACTCTTCTTCTTCTTCTTCTTCTTCTTCTTCTTCTTCTTCTTCTTCTTCTTCTTCTTCTTCTTCTTCTTCTTCTTCTTCTTCTTCTTCTTCTTCTTCTTCTTCTTCTTCTTCAGTTTTGCACAGGGCCTACAAATACCTGGAACCAACTGTGGCACTGATTTCTTTCATGTTCAGCCTCCCCAGTTGACATCAACAAAGCAGAATTTGGAATTTGGAGAATGCTCAGAGGAATTAGGGATGAGTGTTCAATAAACTTGAAACTTCACTTTTTCAGAAATGCAAATCCTATTAGTTTTGTTGTAGTTGTTATAAAATCAATAAAAATTACTTTTAAAAAATGCAAATCACTGAGGATGAGAAAATGCAGCATACAGAAATTCAAACCTCCAGGTTCTTTTCCCCACCGTTTTCTTTCACATGATGTTGGATGATATGAGCAATTTTGCCTCTTTGTTACCTTGTTGCAGGTAACACCTACCTGTTTCCCCTCCATTTCTACTGGAGATATTGTGGGAGATAATTTTGGAGTCTGAATCTGCTGCGCAAATAATCTCAACATGCCATCTTCGCTGTGTAAAACCACAACAATAGGAAACAGAGGTGTTTGCAGGGCTCATATCTAACTGACGTTTTCACCACAGCTTCTGTTTACATACCCTGTGGACTCTTTTCACGAAGCTCACGGATGTTTCTGTCTGCTTTACTTAACAGCGTGTGGGTGCACAGCTGAAATGATGAAAAATGAGCCTTCTGTCTTTCTGAGTTGTACACATTTACAGGCTGGATTGTTTTTTAAACCAGGAGGAGTCATTATAGTCAGTGGTGGGATCCAAAAATTTTACTAACAGGTTCCCATGGTGAATTGCGGATTCAAACACTGGACATTGAAGGCACCAATGGGGCTGAAGTGCTGGGCATTACGACGTGGGCGTGGCCGGGCCTTCCGGGGGCGGGGCATTAATAATTTCTCTGTTACTGTAAAAAACTCTTACAGTAAAAAAAAAGTTCCTAATTTCCAGCTGGTATCTTTCTGTCCATAATTTAAACTCATTATAGCAAGTCCTATCGTCTACTGCCAACAGAAACAACTACTTCTCCTCTAATTGACTGCCTGTCAAATACTTAATACTTTCAAATACTTAATTTTGTTTCTAGAAATCAAAAGAAGGATACTTTCCTTAAACAAGGAACTTTACTCTATTTCTAAAACATGTTTTTAAAACAGCCCAACAGGGAGAATTATCCCGTTTCCTACCTTCGCTAACCAGCCACATAGGAAACAACAGGACTTTAGGATTTTTGGACCTAATGGGATTTCTAACGGAAAAGCAGACCCAATTAGTAACCCCCTCTTGGCACACACAAATAGTTAGTAACCCACTCTCGGGAACTGGTGAGAACCTGCTGGATCCCACCTCTGATTATAGTCCAGGTCTCAGGTCAAAATATTAGATCATGTTGTAGCTGATAAGGAAGAAGTCCATAATGTAGACCCACTTAGTAAAATGAAAAAAGCCACAAGAACATGATCTGAAGAAATTTGATGTGCAGAACAGGAAACAAAATAATGGCATCTTTCACTGGAGAGTGAAGGTGATAAATTCTAAATGTACACATCTGCAAAGAACTAGTAAACTCCACTATTCTTCATATAGGAGCAGCAGTGGTATAGATGGTTAAGAGCTCGTGTATCTAATCTGGAGGAACCGGGTTTGATTCCCAGCTCTGCATATGACTCTGGAGGCTTATCAGAGGTGGATTATACCTTTTGCTCCCCACACCACGCTCCCAGCTGGTGACCTTGGGCGAGATCCACGACTGTAGGATCTCTCAGCCCACTGCAGGGTGTTTTATTTAACAGAGAGGGCAGGAAGATTGTAGCCCCAGAGTCTCATAGGAGAAAGGAATCTCAAATCAAACTCTTCTTCTTCTTCTTCTTCTTCTTCTTTACTGGCCTTCTTCTTCTTCTTCTTCTTCTTTCTTCTTCTTCTTCTTCTTCTTCCTTCTTCTTCTCTTCATATAGGAGCAGTGGCGGTATAGATGGTTAAGAGCCTCGTATCTAATCTGGAGGAACCGGGTTTGATTCTCCCAGCTCCTGCCGCCTGAGCTATGGAGGCTTATCTGGGGAATTCAGATTTAGCCTGTGCACTCCCACACACACGCCAGCTGGGTGACCTTTGGGCGAAGTCAAGCAGCTTCTGAGGATTTCTCAGCTCTCCACCCACCCTCACAGGTGCTTGTTGTGAGGAGGGGAAAGGGCAGGAGATTGACAAAGCCCCTTTGAGTCTCCTACAGGAGAGAAAGGGGATATAAATCCAAACTCTTCTTCTTCTTCTTCTTCTTCTTCTTCTTCTTCTTCTTCTTCTTCTTCTTCTTCTTCTTCTTCTTCTTCTTCTTCTTCTTCTTCTTCTTCTTCTTCTTCTTCTTCTTCTTCTTCTTCTTCTATAAATCTTTATTTTAAAATAATTCAAAGGCGCCAACATGTTTTGGAGCAAGATATTTAATTTACAGGAAACTACATGACATATCTGCTGTGTGTGTATTAGTCAGAGGACTCATTCTGGGTACTTCCACTTGTGATTCTATCAATGCTGTGTGTGCAGAAACACCTGACAGAAAAGAACACGAAGTCTGAAAAGCCGGGAGGTGAACATCTGAAGCTACCGGGTCAATCCAATAGAGACCTCAGAGGAGATCTTAAAACATCTGCTTTCAGGCGAATGATGGAACAGAGACTCGATTGTGTCAAATAAAGTCTGAACAGGGGTTATGATTTCTTCTTGTGCTGAAATGTTGGGGTTTGTGGTGATTTTTCAGCTGATGGAACTTCCCCTTTCCCCAAAGTGCTACTACTGAGAGATCGAGCACCCTCAAGGACCATTTGAGGAATGAATTGGGGGTGAGTGGTCTGTAATGGAAGGAGAAAATTGTTCTGTTAGTGGAAATTTACTGCTGGATTCAAACAGGGGAGCCAATTGCCTACATATAGCAAGAAGCCATCTGCTGGTTGGTCCCTCACGCCCTTTGAACAACAGGATAAAAGGCCCTGGGCTTAAAATGATACATGCCGTCACCTGAAAACCTGGGTGTGATGTAAGCATGCTGGTGACATAAGGGTTTTCGGGCAGATCTACTGCTGGTTTATGACCATAATAAATGATCACCACCACTATTACTACTGCATTTATACCCATCCCCCCTGCCCCAGAAACTTGTAGGGATAACAGCAATTGGCTTGACATCGCTAGATCCCACCAAGTGTTTTTAGAATGTGGACAGGGCTGAGGGGAGGGGTTGTCCACCAGGACTCCCGATTGGCCACTGGAGATCTGATTGGCACTGCAGATTTTTTAAAACATTGCACAGCATGACTGAAAGGAAGAGAAAATATTTGAAAATAATACGTTCATGTTAAAAAGCATCCTGTTAAAGAGAACTTTTGCCTGAAATGTTGAAGAGTTGTTACTAGAGTTATGCACGACTTCACCTTCTGACATTTGAAAACGGTGTGAAAACAGTGAAAAATGGTTTAAAACGGTGTAAAAGGGTTCACACCGTTTTCACACCGCTGTTTTTGGCCCATGTGGAATCCGCCTGTGTCAGAATTCCAAAAGGGTCCACAGGCTCAAAAAGTTGTTAACCCCAATCTATTTTAACAATTGCCTGCTGAGTGGAACAGTTACACGACACCAGCATGGCACAAGTAGAACTCTGTTGAGCTGTCTGAGGACTCACGTGCAAAGATCCAGTTGTATGGCTTTGCATAATTAGGAAGGAATACAGCAAAGTAACCTGTTGAACAGAGCCAACACGTAGACAAACTACCAAACTGACTGTCAAAAAGCAGGCCCGTGTTTGCAACTGGTGAACAAGATGCAGGCGGAATTGGCAGGTGTTCATGCATCCTGAATCAGAATTTGCTGACGACAGTAAATCAGTGAATTAGATCCTTGTGTTCCAGTACGTTGACCCATTGTTCCAGCTCCTAGCAAATGTCTCTGAATGACCCACTGGACACAGTGTTTTTTTTACACTTTAGTTAATTGGTTGCAGAAAGAAAACAGCTTTCTTTCTTGAATATTCCTGTAATTCCATTTGGCTAGAATGGACTAAGAGAAACCGGGGGGAAATAATTCACATTCCATTCCATGGGAGTCAGCCTCAAGCCACTGACATCCGGTGTCATCTCAAGACATCAATTCACCCATCTATCTTGTAGCAGATACTAAAAATAAACACAAGATAAGGCCTTCAGAGTCAGTCTTAAGGAACAGGAGAGAAGACAGAGAGGAGGATGGCTTTTATAAGCTTGAGGGTTGAAGTCAGGAATGTATCACTCAGATCCAGTATATTTGGTTGTGACTAAAAGGCTAAGAAAAACTAAAGAAAATGAAGGACTCTCATCGATCCAAGCCTACCCAATAGAGAACTGATGTGTACTTGAACAGCTGTGAACTCTGAGGAAAGTTCCAGGGCAGTCTAATCCAGATCTCATTGCAGTAGTCAAGCCTTGAGTTTGCAAAAGCATGAATGATTGGTGGGCTACAAACAAATCAGGAAGAAACCATTGAAAGATAAATGATTCTGCCCTGTTGGCTTTCCACACTTGCCTGCTTATTGAGGAGAATCTGGATAACATTGCTATTGTGGTGTATTCGAGTGAATTCCTTGATGTTCTTTTGCCTTTTCAATATATGGGCTGTGGACATTTTTTTCTGGCTTTTAACAGTATTGCAATATTCTCTCATTTGATGTAGAGTGAAAATCACTATTGATGAGTACTTTGATGGTGAGAAGTGGGTCATCCATCCAGTTCTATCTCACTTCATCCCCCAGAGCCACATCTGACTTAATCTGCTCCCCACCGCTTCGGCCCCGTGGATGCTGGCTAAAATTCTCCTTCCCAACTCAACTTGCTTGCTTGCTCTTTCTTTCTCGAGAATTATGGATCTGCAATACTGAGCCTCTGCCAGATTATTAGCCATGGACTACAGTAGGCCATGCTGGCAGGGGCTAATGGGATTTGTAGTCCATGAACATCTGGAGAGCTACAGGTTGCAGACCCCTGCTCTAGGCAGAAAAGTCAACATTTGCTCATCCGTATCCATGGTTCTGTTATTGATGCCCCATGAAACGTGTTGCTGGATTGTGCCTAAAGGAGGGAGATGGTGACATGTGGTTCCTTGGGAGGGGGTACCGGGCCAGTTCTTCGGCCTGGCTACTCAAGTGATTGTGTGAGGCAGAACCATGGGAATGCCAGCGATGAATCTCACAGAGCTGATCTGCACCAGGGGCTCTCCACTTTTCTAGTGGTGGTCCAGGAAAAAAAAACACAATTGAAAGGAAAATGGGCATTCTTGAAAATGGTGGGCCTTTCCCCACTTACCTTCTGCTGCGCGCTACTCGGGCCAAGTAGCACGGGGTCCCAGGGCACTCCCCACTACAGGGCGTAAGCGCATAAACGAAATTTTGACGCTTCGACGCTGCCGCTTGTCGTACCCCCTCAGCTGCAGCTGGCCATTCCTGGCATACTTGGAGAAAACGGGCGCCTTTGGACTCCACCCCCCCGCGAGAGTGCGGGGTCAGTGGGGAAGCCAGGGCTATTAGTATGCACGACGGGTAGTAGAGAGAGAAAAGTGGGGAAAGGCCCGGTGATTGGGTTCTATCTGCCTTTCTCTTCTGTACACTTGGACTTTTAGGCTTGCTTGAACCAGTGTGGAGGAGGAGTTCTTATTCATTCCCCTGACACCTTCTGGTACATTTTCATTTCTACATTTTCACTGCAGTGAAAGAGAATAAAGAAAATATCATTAACATTTTAACAAAAATATATAGTGTTGTATAAAGAGGGTTTTTTGCCCCAAATAATTTTTATTTTATCAACAAAGAGTTACAGGAAAAGAAAAAAGTTAAAAGAATAAAAATAGGCAAACATGAATGAATGTAATGATAACAACAGTACATTTTAAGATGATTATGTTAAATGGATCTTCATTTATGATCTTGAAAACTTAATAGTCATATTAATAAAGATAAATTAACATTAACTAGGATACTGAATAGGAACAACCTTAGCCCCTGATCATTAAGCAATCTAGTTATTTTTAGTACATTCTCATTGATTATATTGGAAATGAGATTAATAAACAAATACATACAGTTTTGTGCACATAACAAACAATATTGTAATAGCTCAAGAAATCCTTACTCTTCTCAGGTTATTAAAATGATATTTATACTTAATTTAAAATTATACACACACACACAGAATCTGCTGGATAAGAAATCAGAGTTGTGATCCGCCTTAACTCTTCATGCAACACTAAGTGGAAAGACCTAGGCCCCTTCTGCACATGCAGAATAATGCATTTTTAATCCACTTTAACAATTGTTTCCAAGTAGATTTTGCTATTCCACACAGCTGCAGTGCATTGAAAGTGCATTATTCTGCATGTGTGGAAGGGGCTCTACTTAGGCATAGTCATTTATTTGTTTGTTTTTTTAATTCGATTTATATGCACCTCTCTCCATAAGTGCTCAGAGTGGCTGTGGTGTTAACATTTATGATGTTCAATGTATTGTCAAAGGCTTTCACGGCTGGAATCACTGGGGTGCTGTGTGGTTTCCGGGCTGTATGGCTGTGTTCTAGCAGCATTCTCTCCTGATGTTTCGCCTGCATCTGTGGCTGGCATCTAGAACACGGCCATATAGCCCGGAAACAACACAGCACCCCATTTATGATGTTACAGAGATTGTAACATGTATATGGCTAAGTATATGTCCATGTATATGGTAAAGTATGATTGGAATGTAGCATGTTACTGTAGCTGTTTGTGAAATGTTTTGAAATGTTTCCTTGCTGTATTAATTTTAGATTTATTGTTTTAATTTCTGTCTTTCTTTTTCCTTTTTCCTTTTTCCTTTTCTTTTAATGCCAATAAAGGCATCATCATCATCATCATCATCATCATCATCATCATCATCATCATCATCATCATCATCATCATCATCATCATCATCATCATCATCATCATAGTAAGTCTTTCCATTTAGTGTTACATCATAGCATGACCATGTATATGGCTAAGTAGGTGTTGTATAAAGGGTTAAGGTGGACCATAATTCTGACTTCATATCCAACAGACTGGTGTAGGACTGCTAAAATGTATAAAAAGAGTACTGGTCACTACAAGATCTTCCCAGTGTAACAGTCCTGTCAAACCTGAATTGTCCCTGGAAACTACCAGTGGTGTGTGTAGGGGGAATGGTACCCAGGGCAAAATGGTGCCCCCCCTTGTGGCACCCCCCCAAATGCCCTGCCCCCCCCACGCCTTCCCCACTTACCTGAGAAAAAGCAGGCTGGTGGGAACGACATTTCCCAGGAGACCTTGCGAGCCCCAACTCCTGCAGAGGCCTCCCTGGGGGCGGGAATGAATACATGAATACTAGACACATGTTGGTGTGAACATCACCCACTTTCTAGTTCGGCCCAAGTCCACACTAAAAGTTAGCATGAGCATAAAGAAAAGAAAAGAAACCTTCCTTTTTCTGCTTGTTACTAAAAGCTGCTGCCTTACGTTCTACATGCAGGTCCCCCAACTGGCACAATGACTCACATAACTAAAGTAAGGGATTTTTTTTTACGAAGTGGAGAAACTCCTCTATAGACCATGGAAGGAATACTGAGGAATCCAAATGGTGGAAAAAAGAAACACAGGATTGGATACAAACTCAGCTAGCAATTTACATCAATTTTCCTTTCCTGCTGCAAACCCCTTTCATGTTATTCTTCGGAGTCCCCTATGCTCTGGAAACAGGATTTTGTGGAGCTCAGTGACCTGCAGTGGAAGGAAGGAAAACGAAAGTCCTGCTCGGTGAATGGAAAATGTAGTCAGGATCCAACATAAAATTTATTGACGGTGATAATAAAAACACTTGGCCAGGAGAATTAGGAAAACTGTGCAATACCTGCAGTGAAGGAGAGAGCCTCTTGCTGCATAGACATGAAACAGAACAGAACCTTTGCAGCTCAAAGAAAACACAGACGGATAAAACGTATCGCAAATTCATTTTGAAAGCTTAATAGCAGCGTTGAAAATGGGTACCTCATAATGGAATTCAATTTTGTGGCTAACATTCTGCCTCCTAATCCATCTACTCTCCAGCCTGTGCAGTTAAAAGCCAGGCCCTCGGAATTAGTCCGTTTCAAAAGCGGTTTCCATAGCTACCTATTGAAAATTGGTCCAAGGATCAAGTGCAGCCGTGCCAGGAAAGAAAGAGAGAGAGAGCCGAACTCACATTATGCTGTATCTGTTATGGCTTTTTCCTTCGCCGGTGGAGGGAACACACTTCCAAGGAATGGGGGAAGTTACATGGAGACTATTTTTGCACGCTTTGTCTTCCCTTTCACGTGATTTTACTCTAAGGGGCAAGATATTCAATATTCTGGTATCATTTTCCCGGTCCCCATATGTTTTTGTGAGACAATATCCTGTGGTGGGATCCAAAAATTTTAGTAACAGGTTTCCATGGTGGTGGGATTCAAACTGTGGCGTAGCGCCAATGGGGCTGGGCGGGGCATGATGGGGGCGTGGCTGGGCATTCCTGGGCGGGGCATTCCTGGGTGGGGCTGTGGCAAGGACACAGCCACTGCGCTGGTCCTTGGGCGGGAAACGAATGCACGCAGGCGCAGGCTGCCACTCACACCGGTGCACCTCCTGCTAGACTGCTTCAAGTTCTGCGCGCTACTGCTGAGAGGAGGGGCGTAACTAAGGCAAAAATCACGTGGCAAAATCACCCATTAGTAACCCCCTCTCGGCACACACAAATAATTAGTAACCTACTCTTGGGAACCTGTGAGACCCTGCTGGATCCCACCTCTGACAATATCAACAGTGTCTGGTGCTCAGCTTTGTTATGACTCTTGATGGACATTATCGATCAAGGCTCCAGACTACATCAGTTCTCCAGAGCTTTCCCAGGGTTTTTGGAAGACCATACAGACACAGTGGCAAGAATCCATTTTGTTCAGCATAGCAGTACCTGGCCAGCTCAGGTTTCTTACAGTACATGTAAGAGAGCCAGCATGGTGTAGTGGTTAAGAGCAGGTGGACGCTAATCTGGAGAACAGGGTTTGTTTCCCACTCCTCCACATGAACCCCGCTGGGTGACCTTGGGCCTGCCACAGTTTCTCTCAGAACTCTTCCAGCCCCACCTACCTCCCAAGGTGTCTGTTGTGAGGAGGGGAAGGGAAGCAGTTTCTAAGCAACTTTGAGATTTCTTACAGTTGAGAAAAATGGGGTATAAATCAAAATTCTTCTGCTCTTCTTCTGGTAAGGTTTTGGACTACTCCTGCCAGCATTCCTGCCCTACAGGACGCAGAAACAAAAGCTTTGCTTTCACATACTGGCAGACAGGCAGACCAGCAGGGAGGGGAGAGATAAGCACCCAAGCTACAGTTCCGGTTCATACAACTGAAAAGTAGCCAACACCAGTCCAACACTGATTAGTTATTGGCCAGTTTGAAAGCCATTGCTTACATGTTTGTGAGCATGTATACCTAAAGTTATAAAGATTCTCCCTCACTGATTGCTTTTTTTAAAATTTGGACCATCTGATTTTTCCAAAATGCCCGCTGTGGGTAAAAACACCTGTATGCCTGGAATTCCTTGGGCTACCACAGCAGTTTTAACTGCATTCTGCTTGGGGGTCACCTAGGAATTCTTTTCCACCTGTCGCTTTCCCCCCCAGAAACTGAGCCTTGCAATTTTGTCATTTTTTTCCTTGTCCCCTAGGATGACTACCACTACCAACACGGCAATTTAACCTGAATACTGAGGTTTTAGTTCAGAAAAAAACAGTTGGCTCCAAGGCGTGCATTACTCAGGAGTAAGCTTGGTGGTAGTCAGTAGCTTTGCTTTGAAGCCACTGTGCAACTCTTCCAATGGGTGAATCACAACCCTAGGAGGGTTTACTCAGAAGCAAGCCGCATTGCCAGCAACCAAGCTTACTCCCAGGTAAAGGATCACACTTTAGTTCTTTGCATGAAAATCAGTGGGGTTTAACAGCACTTAACAGGGTTACCTACACTGCTTCCCCAAAACTAGGTCTTAGGTTTAATGCTAATAATCAAGCGCAGCGGCCCAGGCCAGCCTAGATGTGTGCGTGTGTGTGGGGGGGGGGAGGCACTCTGCGAGTGCCCACAGAGAGGGCTCTGAGTGCCATAGGTTTGCCACCACTGATATAGGAGTATTTGCGGCATTTACAGCATACAGCCATACAAATCCACTTTTCGGTTTCCCTACTTGGAGCAAGACCCATGTACTGACTGCTTCAGTTTATTTCAAAAGCAGTGTCTGAGAAGTACTACCTGGAAGTTGGCTACTCTACCTCCAACCTAGAAGTTCATCCTCTAATGACTGGTAGGTAGATGTGTATAGTTGAGGTGTAGTAAAGGAAAGGCTGGTAGAGAGTCAGATTCCACTTATCAACCCCTTTTAAAGAGAAGGTTGCAGTTATCCCCGGCCCCTCAATGATACGGCTGGCCTCCACCCGGGCCAGGACCTTTACGGCCCTGGCCCCAGCCTGGTGGAACACTCTCCCACCATCTGTCCGGGCCCTGCGGGATCTTGGAGAGTTCCGCAGGGCCTGTAAGACCGAATTGTTCCACCGGGCCTTCGGGGAGGCCGGCCGCTGATAGTGTGCGCCCCCTCTGCCCCTCCCTATTACCACTCTGGGAGCTACAACATCTATACCGCCCCTCTCTTCGGGAGGGGGTTCTTATTGTTAGTTTAATACTGGACGCCATATGGTTTATGGTTTATACGAAACGCTGTAATTTTATGTAATTTTATGTAATTTCTATATTTAATAATGCTATTGATTTTAAATGATATTGTTATTGTCATATTGTTGATAATTCTTGTTGTTCACCGCCCAGAGCCCTTAGGGGATGGGGCGGTTTTATAAATACAATTATAAATAAATAAATAAATAAATAAATAAATAAATACCGCCGGTAATGGAGTTATCTGCTTGGTAAAGTGTGATATTCTGATTTTGCCAGCACAAATGAGGAGAAAGAAAGAGAAAAGGAAGAATGGAGGGAAAGGGAAAGTAAGGAAATGAGGGGGGAAAGCAAAAAAAAACATATAGTATTTACTCATTTTTTGCAGGTCTGTCATGCAAAGAAAAATAGAGATCTTGTTCTGAACTGACAATGTGATGTGGAATGAATCAATGAGTCTGACACCATCAGAATATTTATTTTCAGTTTGTCAAAAATTTGGTGTAAATGACACTGGCAACATCTCGCTATCTCTTTGCCAACTTGGCAACAGATAAATTTCTGCGTCTGCTTGCAGTTGGAATGAATACAACATACTAGAATGTGGCATGTGAACAAAAGCAGCTAAATGTGAGTAACCTGCTTCTATTATTATGGGGCTATAGATATTTCCTCCCTGCCATCATTGGTCCATCAAATTCCAGGTACATCTTCCAAATTGCTTAGTATCGTTTACGATAATTTCTGCTCGCTGATTGTGGGGAAAAAAGTAAGACTTTGGCATAATACTGTTTGCCCTTGTGTGACCTGTGGTTGTGGTGCTAAAGTAAGTCACACCTCTATCTAGTGAGTCATCATAAACCCATTGTTTCCAGTTGCAAACACACTGCCGGAAGGGGAAAGAGCAGATCATTCTCTTGTTCTGAAGTAGCACTGTACAAATGTGTGCGCGCTTTCTAATACTTGGTTATAGAAAAAAAGAAGACAGATTTCGTCGTGATAAATAATGTGCATTCAGGTTTTATCCAATCAAATCCTTCAAAATGTCTCATTTTAGTACAATTTTGATCATTCATTCACGCTGAACGTTTAATTCACCATCTGTAACGTTTAGTAACATTCTGGTGCCATGCTGTCTGGCTTATGATATGTGTGTGTAAAGTGCTGTTAAATCACAACCCACTTATGGCGACACCCTAGGGCAGTGATGTTGAACCTTTTCGAGACTGAGTGCCCAAACCGCAACACAATACCCGCTTATTTATCGCAAAGTGCCAACACGGCAGTTTAACCTGAATACTGAGGTTTTAGTTTAGAAAAGAAGAGCCGCGTGGCGTAGTGGTTAAGTACTTACACTGCCACTCACATGGTCAGGAGTTTGAGCCCCCTGTGGGTCAAACGTCCTGGCAGCTGGCTCATGGTCAACTCAGCCATCCATCCATTCCTTGGTAAGTTAATGAGTACGTAGCTCATAGTTAGGAGGTAAAGAATAGCCGGGGAAAACAATGGCAAACTACCCCACAAAAGAGGCTTGCCTATGGAATCACTGCTCGCAGTGGTACCCCAGGGTCGGACACGACTGAAGGGGAAACTTTACATTTAGTTTAGAAAAAATGATTGGCTCCAAGGCATGCCTTACTGGGGAGTAAGCTTGGTGGTAGTCAGTGGCTTTGCTTTGAAGCAACCATAAAACACTTAGAATGGGTGAATCACGACCCCAGGAGGGTTTAGAAGCAAGCCCCATTGACAACAACCAAGCTTATTCCCAGGTAAAGGATTGCGCTTCAGTTCTTCCCATGAAAATCAGTGGGGTTTAACAGCACTTAACAGGGTTACCTACACGTCGTGCCCAGCAGCCCAGGCCAGCCTAGATGTCTGTGTGTGTGTGTGTATTTTCCATCCCCCCACATGATGAACTCTGGGCGCGCATGCCCACAGAGAGGGCTCTGAGTGCCACCTCTGGCACCTATGCCATAGGTTTGCCACCACTGCCATAGGGTTTTCCAGGCAAGAGACTGACAGAGGTGGTATGCCACTTCCTAACTCTATGCAGCGATGCTGGACTTCCTTGGTGGTCTCCCCTCTAAACATTAACCAGGATTGACCCTGCTTCGCTACCAAGATCCAGTGCGACTGGGCCATCCATGTCAGGTTGGCTTGTAGTATAGAGGGGTCAGGCAGAGAGAGAGAGAGAGAAAGAGAGAGAGAGAGATTTCCTTTTGACCATTTTAAAGGATTATACAAAGATTCACATGAAGCATATGATACATACATTGAACATGAGTAATTAACATATTCTTTGAGTTCCATTATTAGCTACAACATTCAAATACAAAAACATCATTATAAACTACTGTGATACCTATTTTCCCCCTCTAAACTCTTGACCCCTTCTTCGCTTGCTCATTATCTTAGAGCAGGTGTGCTTTCTAGGTCCTAGTAACATAAGGCAGTCATTGTCATTGTCTCTTACATACTTATGTTGATAAAAGTTTGTTTGAAAGTGGATTTTGCTATTCTGCACAGTAAAATCCAACTGCAAAATGGATTGAAAGTGGATTGAAAGTACATTATTCTGCATGTGTGGAAGAGGCCTAGGATAATAGCAAGTCAAGATTTTTTGAAACTACCAAATGCAATTGGTGTAAGCAAATTTGCATTAAAAAAAACCCTCACCAGACATATTGGAGACCCTTTATGTGCAGCTGATGCTTTTGAATATACTTAGATTCAAAGGTGATTAAATTTCTGCGAAACTTTAAGCAGTGCTTTTTAAACCAGGGGCATTACGGGTCCCTTATTTTGAAGGGGGGGCTGCTGAATTGTCAAGGAAATCAAAAGTATACAGCTGCTCAGATAAAATGTCTGGGACATGCAGAAGCTGTTCTCTGAATTATTTACAAGAAAGTCCAACTAAAATACAGTTTACTTCCACCAAGATATGTTTCGAACTGAAACACCATTGACGATAAAATCTCCAAAACTAACGGTTCCAGAGTATTTAATTCTGAGCTGCAAGATTAAGAACCTATTTCATAAGTAACAAAATCTGAAACAAACATAGCTGGTTTTAATCCTATAGATACCCAATAGCCTTGTTACCAAACATCGTTTGCCCCAATAAGGTAAAAAGTACTTTATCTTACTTTAGTGGCAGTCTAATAAATTTTCCTTATGGTCACGGTATAAAAACCACAACAGAAAACAGCCGGTGGAGACGAAAATACCAGCACAATACAATAAAGATATTTTAAAGAACATTCCTTTCTGTTAAAACTGAAGAAATATTGTACTCGATTGTGCAAGTTTCCCAAGAAAAACTAAAGATATTTTGAAATTGGTCCCACTATGCAGCTCTCTGAATAGTTTAGAGCAGAAATCCCAACTGTCTGGTAACCATAGCAGCACATCTGCTCTGCTAAAATATAATGTGTGTATTTATTCACAATACAGTTCTAAGCTCTGTCTGTCTGCCAACACTGTGTATGGTTAACACAGCATCAGAACCACACAAATACCCAAATGTACCAAATCACGAAGGAAGGAGATGTCTCAGGGGGCAGATTAATTCCCAGCATCCTCTGCCTGATCACTTGCTAGTACAGTCTTCAAAACAGTAATTTACAGACATCGCTCACTGCCGTTTCCATAAAATTTTTTGATATCATGTGAAACTAAAGGAACGACACAGAATGAAATCCCGTTGAGGGTCTAGCTCAGATGTTCACTACAATTCCCACCAGCCCTGCCACTTAGCCATGCTGGCAGGGGCTGATGGGAATTGTAGTCCACGAACATCTGGAGGGCCATAGTTTGAAGACCCCTGGTCTAGCTCCTCCCTCTTTCCCGTCAAAAAGCTAAGATTTGTCATTTGTGGACCGGCACAGAACATCTCCCAACACTTGAACCTTGCTCATCACAAGGGATTATGGCTGCCAGATCTAGATTGGTAAACTCCTGGGGATTTGGGGGTGGAACCTGGGGAGAATAGGGACCTCAGTGGAGTGCAGTGCCATAGAGTTCACCCTCCAACACGTTCATTTTTTGGGGGGGAACTGATGTCTGTAATCTGAAGATGAGATGTAATTTTAGGGGATCTCCAGGTCCTACCTGGAGGCTGGCATCCCTACCGGTGTTACCAGGAGGTTTAACTATTGCAGGGGTCTGCAACCTGTGGCTCTCCAGATGTTCATGTACTACAATTCCCATCAGCCCCTGCCAGCATGGGTTGATGGGATTTGTAGTCCATGAACATCTGGAGAGCCACAGGCTGCAGATCCCTGAACTATTGAAGAAGAAGAAGAGTTTGGATTTATATCCCCCCTTTCTCTCCTGTAGGAGACTCAAAGGGGCTGACAATCTCCTTCCCCTTCCCCCCTCACAACAAACACCCTGTGAGGTAGGTGGGGCTGAGAGAGCTCTGAGAAGCTGTGACTAGCCCAAGGTCATCCAGCTGGTGTGTGTGGGAGTGTGCAGGCTAATCTGAATTCCCCAGATAAGCCTCCACAGCTCAGGCGGCAGAGCGGAGAATCAAACCCGGTTCCTCCAGATTAGATACATGAGCTCTTAACTTCCTACGCCATATTGGCTATGGATTCTGCGAGAACACCATACAGTGTGATGCAATCTGGCTACTCCAGAGCTGAAGAGGAAGGGGGGTTTCTTTTGGCTTGGCTCGATGTACCCCAGCAGCAAGGATGTGAAGTGGGAAAATCAGAATTAGAAACTTCACTGTCTGGGAAGGGAGAGGGAGAGAGAAGACAGAGGCACGTGGCCTGCAGATAAAGCCCTCGATGGTTTCAGTTGTTGGCAACAAGCCATCATCGCTCTGTTCCCTCCCTGTACTGTGTGGGCAGGAAAAGGCGGGGAGGAACGAAAAACCCAAGGGAAGCTGAAACTAGTCTCCTTTGCTTTCCCTGAGAAGGCAGGCAAAATGTCACTTTCCAGGCTTTGGAAATTCCACAGAGAGTCTGATCTGGTGAAAAGGAGGAAATGGGTGTACAATCAAGAATACAAACTGAAGCGAATGCACGCTAAATGTGAAGGAGATCACAGTTGCATAACAGGCCACAGACTTGAGCATATGTGGTCCCACTTTATAGGTAATAATGAACACCTTGATTATACCTGAAAACTGATTGGTAGCCAGTGGCATGAAAGCAGGTCGTTTCAAAGTCACCATCACATTATAGAACATGCCCCAACTCACAAATCTGAACACAGCAATGGGCCATGCCACACAGCAGAAATAATTTTTTTGAAAACATTTTCAAAATGCTTTCAAAATGTTTTATTACTGCTATGAAAACATTTTATGGTGTTGTATCCAGTCCCCCCAATTGGGGGAAACAGCATCACTTTCAATGTTATTTAAACTGGAAACCCCAGATTCTCCCTTTAAGGTGAATTTAAAAGGAGAATCTGGGCTTCCTAGTTTAAACAAGTGATGCTGGAATCCACCCCCAAACAGCATCATTTTCAATGGTGTTTAAACTAGGGATTCTCTTTTTAAAGCAACCCCCGCCCCCTTGGCATGGATTTAAAGGGAGAATCTGGGGTTCCCAGTTTAAACAACATTGAAAGCGATGCTGTTTTGGTGTGGATTCTCCCCCACCCTGAAACAGCATCACTTTCAATGTTTAAACTGGGGACCTCAGATTCTCCCTTTAAATCCATGCCAAAGGGGGTGGGGGGGTTTAAAGGAAAATCTGGGGAAATTTGGGGGGTTCCTGCTGTCAGGAGTGCAATTGTTAAGCTAGCAGCACCAAACTTTCAGGGTATCTTCAGGAGACTCTCCTAATGATACCACCCAGGTTTAGTGAAGTTTGATCCAGGGGGTCAAAAGTTATGGATCCTCAAAGGTGTAGCCCCCATCTTCTATTAGTTCCCATTGGAAACAATGGGGGATGGGGCACCCCCTTTGGGAGTCCATAACTTTGGACTCCCTGAACCAAACCTCACCAAACCTGGGTGATAGTATCAGGAGAGTCTCTGGAAACATCCTTGAAATTTTGGTGCTGCTGGCCTAAAAACTGCACCCCCTGCTGGCCCAAAATTCAAAACCCACTAAAATACCCCAAAAAAACACAAACGAACCCTGCATTTTTGGTGCCCGCCACAAGGGGGTGCCCTGGGCAACTGCCCACTTTGCCCAATGGGCATTACGCACCTGTTAAAGGCAGCTATTAGATGGTGGCCCATTCCACCACCAATGCTCTTTTCAAGAGCTCCCTTTCTTTTCAGGATGAAACTAGACCTGTCATTAGCTCAATGGGGGATTGTTGCGGGCATTGCTGTTATTAGTCGTTCTTAACTGCTGCATTTTAACTTAACTTATTTACAGTCTATTATGTAACTGTTATTTTATGTTGTTCACCGCCCAGAGCCCTTCGGGGGTTGGGCGGTCTATAAGACTGAGAAATAAATAAATAAATAAATAAATAAATAAATAAATAAATAAATAAATAAATAAATAAATAAATAAATAAGCTCCCATTAGTTGCCTCAGGCTCAAGTGCTCCCAGTTACTCCAATAATTGCTGGTCACAGCACATGGTCAGAAGTTGTTCTCTGATTTTCCAGTTGACATTTGAAGACCCATCCTGTCAAGCCGACTGAATTATCTCGATTAGTCCGGCCTTTAAAATTCTGGAAATCAAAGGGAATTGACTTCACGCTCTTGAAGCGGTAACGTTTCCAAACTTCCCTTCAGTGATGCAGTTTTAAAAGGATGTCAGGAAAACATCGATGTCGACCTTCCTCCGTATATTTATTTGGTGAAGAGTCTTAAATGGGAAGATAAAAATGTGCTGGCTTGCAGCATCTCGTGGGGGTGACCGAAATGAGTCATCTGCAAAAAGGGACTCAAAACATGTAAAACTCTCATGCTTCGTACTTCTTTAACTGGGAATGATTCGCAGCACGCAGAAGGAGCTAGTTTTATCAGCCTTGTGAGATTCACTCAGGACGCATACAGATGGGCTGTTTCCATTGGCTTGGATGCCACTGGGATGAGGGTTTTTTTTTTTTGCTGATGTGTGTGTGTGTGTGGGGGGGATCTGCTTCCATATAGCAACACGGGGCCTTCTGTATACTTCCTACTCACATGGACAGAAAAGTCCAGATTTTTCCTAGTGATACTGGGAGGGGGTGGTGGTAGCTTCCACTGCAAGTGTGTTGGGTGAGGGAAAATGGAGGGATATTTGCCACATGGAAACCCTGGCCCCTTCTGCACACGCAAAATAATGCGTTTTCAAGCCACTTTCACAACTGTTTGCAAGTGGATTTTGCTATTCCGCACAGCTTCAAAGAGCACTGAAAGCAGTTTGAAAGTGCATTATTCTGCATGTGCGGAATGAGCCCCTGTTACACATGCCTGTCCCTTTGTGACAACCACTTCAGTAATATTTTATGGTGTTTTTGATAGCGGAGTCAGAACTGAATTATCCCAGTTCTGATCTTGCTGTTAATAAAGGCGAAATTATGTTTTATTTTCTTTATAAGTTAGATAGGAACAAGTTGTGTTAGGTAGAATGTAGGAATTACTGTTGTATTTTGTATTTGTGTCTGCATGGAACCTCCTTTGCTCAAGGCAGGAATCCACCCCTGCTCCACCTGGGCATGTCCCTTTCATTTGCCAAAACCATGAATGGACGTTTGACAAAAGGAACCCCGGAAGAAGCGCCTCCATCTGCCTTAATCCCACCAGCAGGCAGATAAGGGTGCCGTCGTCGTTAGGTTTCGTTTCCTGGCCCCAAGCACCCAAAGGACTCTTTTGTGTTTTTCCCGCCTGTGCCTACGTCATCGCCTCGCCCTGCTTCGGCCGCGAAATTCAAGAAGGGACAGCCCTCTGGACTCTAATTGGTTCCCATGTATTTGTGAATGAATGATTGTAGGTTGTCCTGTACCCTCCCGGATTCCCGGGCGGGAGATCGTGTATAAAAGGTGTTGTAAAGCTGCTAGGCAGCTGCAGTTGCCGTGGTGCGGAGGTGCTGACACGTAGGTCAGCATCTCAATAAACTCATTTTTATTCTTCACTATTCTCGCTGTGTTGGGTCCTGTTTCTGTTCCTCTGCGCTGCTGAGAGCTGGTTGATCTGGGGGAATAAAGTTACCCAGGCAGCGCGGTAACATTTTTATTTGCATTCCCTAGCTGCGTATTGGTCTTGCAATGTCCTTCTTTGGTTCGGAGTACTTCAGTTATCTGAAATCAATAGAACTGAAAACCGTGTGTCCCTGATAGCAGATAAGGTTCCCAAATGCAAGAGAGAGAAAAAATCTGTGAGACACTGAGGGGGGGAAAAAAACAAGAGTGGCATTGCACAAAACATTTCACAACTGAACTCCTGGGAAAGAAAGTAAACATCTGCAGCATTGCTTGGAATCCTGGATTGTGGCAAACCGGTCAGTGCTTTAAATAAGGAACCAAAGCGGAGAAATCACCTAAAACCCCATTCCAGAGCAAGCCAAATGATCAGCCCAGGTAGAGAACCTGAAGATTGTGTGGCTAACTTTGCATTCCTTGAAATAGGAAATCCACACCATGATGCTGTCTTTGGCTTTGGAATCTTCATTGATTGTGCCGGAGCTGGCCCCACACGTTGGGGAGATACTTGGAGGTTTGGGGGATGGAGCTTAGGGAAGGTTTGGGGAGCCGAAGCTGGTCAGCACAGTATAATGCTCCCAAACAGCCTATTTTCTCAACGGGACTGATCTCTAAGAACATAAGAACAAGCCAGCTGGATCAGACCAAAGTCCATCTAGTCCAGCACTCTGCTACTCGCAGTGGCCCACCAGGTGCCTTTGGGAGCTCTCTGGAGATCCTGCCCCACTTGAGGGTACGCTGATGCGGACCTTTGGCTAGCCCCGTAACCCTCCTTAACCTGGCTTGTTCAAAGAGGCTCTGTGAAAAATGAAGCCGAAATCTCTACTGCCCAAAGGAGCTGAATATTATCATTTATTGGCATTTTAAAACCTTCTATGATTTTTTTTTACATGGGAAGCCCTGCGGGATCCATTTTAAAATTCCTGTCAGCCTATAGCAAGCCTGTGTTAAATCATAGCATGGCAAGATTTCAACTCCATGGATTATAGGTATGCATCACTTAACTCTTCCTTCCCAGACGGCTAGAGCAATTTTATTGCACAACCAACGTGCCCCATCTGCTGGTGATGGTTGTGCACTGCACTTTAAAAAGCAGAACGGCAACCTGCTCTGTTGGATTTATATCTCTGTGTGTATCCCCTAGATTGGAATGGGATGAGCCAGGCAGGGGTGGAATCTGTCCAGACAGAAGAGTGCAAAAAGTGTGGAAAGCCAAAGAAGAAAGCAAGGCTGCATGGCTGGGAGCTTGACATTTAACACCTTAACACCTGTGGGACGGAAGGTGGTGGACTTTTGGTCTGTTCTTCCATTCAAGAGCTGTCAAAGCAAGAGCTTAAGAACATAAGAAACATAAGAAAGAGCCTGCTGGATCAGACCAGAGTCCATCTAGTCCAGCACTCTTCTACTCGCAGTGGCCCACCAGGTGCCTTTGGGAGCTCACGTGCAGGATGTGAAAGCAATGGCCTTCTACTGCTGCTGCTGCTCCTGAGCACCTGGTCTGCTAAGGCATTTGCAATTTGAGATCAAGGAGGATCAAGATTGGTATCCATAGATCGACTTCTCCTCCATAAATCTGCCCAAGCCCTTTTTAAAGCTAACTTTGCATTCCTTGATTGACTGTTGGGGATATTAAGGCAGGCATTTAAGACACAGAGATAGGTCCAAGCTTACACCATGCCTCTCTTCCCATGAAAACTGGACTGGCTAACATAAAGAGGCCTGAGGCCTAGAGAACATTCCAGCTACTACAAAAGGCCTTTGAGTTGATTGCCTTTCAAAAGGAGTTCCTCCTCTGACCACCTATCTAGGGTGGATTCTGCAACAGTGGTGTGAAAACGGCGTGAAAATGGTGTAAAAGGGTTTAAAACAGTGTAAAAGGGTTTGCACCGTTTTCACACCATTTTCACACTGCTGCTTTTGGCCCATGTGGAATCAACCTAGAAAACAATGGTAGAAACCAGTGTCTGCGTTGGGGGTGTGTGTTCCTGTTTGGGAACAAAATCTCCACAGGATGCCCCCCAGGCCTTTGCATCTTGAGCAAGAAGCAAGGCTTGGTACTAAAACATCACGTTGCTGTGCAGCTAAAATATTGCCATGATAGGTGAGCTCTTTAGAATGGGTATCTGAGATCCAGAGGTAGAAGAACAGTTGAAGTAAAACAATTCAGCATAACCTTTTGGGAACAATCTTACAGCCTGACATCACAAATCCCTCAGGATTTTGCGGGGGGCTGGCATCATTTATTATTACTTTTTATTTTTTATTTTTCACACTATATCTCACTTTTCTGCCCTCACATGGACCACAGCTATCAAATTAAAATGTACGTACTAAAATGACATTTAAAAAAAACATTAACCCCTCCCCCACATTGCCCATTACACATTACCCAAACAATAAAAACCGGATCTAAAATGCATTACAAAGCCATAAAACGGCTATTAAAAGACAAGTCAGGAAAGAGGGGTAATTTAGGTAATGAAACAAAAAAAAATGTTCACCTGCTGGCAGAAGATGGTAACAAAATGAAAAGAAAACATTTTAAAAATACAAATGTTTCCTTCCGTTAAAAAGACTGATAACACTGGAGAAAAATTACTTACAGCTAGAAAAAGGAAAGTGCAGAAGTTAGAAACTTGGAGATCTCCCAGAATTATCACCTTTCTGGACGAAAGAGATCTCTTCTGGAGAAAATGGCTGCTTTGGATTCTGTGACATCACAGGCCGATTAGCTCCCTCCCCAGCCCCCCCCCCCAAAAATCCCCAGGAATTTCCCCAAACAGACTGATTCCGCACAGGCAACTCGGGTTCATGGAACTTGTTACTGCTGCTTCTGCCGCCACTCGCATGGCAGGAGCAGAGATCAGAAGAAGAAGAAGAAGAGTTTGGATTTATATCCCCCTCTTTCTCTCCTGCAGGAGACTCAAAGGGGCTCACAATCGCCTTGCCCTTCCCCCCTCACAACAAACACCCTGAGAGGTAGTTGGGGCTGAGGGAGCTCCGAGAAGCTGTGACTAGCCCAAGGTCACCCAGCTGGCGTGTGTGGGAGTGTACAGGCTAATCTGAATTCCCCAGATAAGCCTCCACAGCTCAGGCGGCAGAGCTGGGAATCAAACCCGGTTCCTCCAGATTAGATACATGAGCTCTTACCCTCCTACGCCAGGATAGCTGGGATTCCAGAGGCAGGAGGCAGCAGAGTTCGCACGGAAATGTTATGTTTCCATGTGAACTGCGTAGCCGAGAATCCCCCACCCGAGAATCTCCTCACCTGAGAATCTTCCCACCTACCTGCACTGCATGGTGGCCACCTATTAGAGTATCCATTCCAATAACAGCCATCTGGGGGAATCCACCATTAGGGTGGACGGAAGGGGGTGTGAATGCTTCCTGCTTGTTATAGTTCACACAGGCAAGCAAAAGGCATTTGCAACCTGGGTTAGAGGGGAAAAGTCACTAATGTAGCGATTTTCCTTTAACCTGAGTTCTGATCATGGGTTAGCAGTGTTTTTGGGGTGAGTTCTGTGGGAGCTGCCCCTCTCCAACGCTTTTAAAAAGGACCTCAACCTGATTTGCTTGGCCCGTGCAGAATCACCCCCAGTGCGCAACCCTAACTACCACAGATATATTGCTTGGGGGTCTGCGTATTCCTTTGGAAGACCTGTCTTCACTTGCACTTCTGATATGGGGGAGGGGTCCAAGAAGCCACTCTTAACATACTACCAGAATTGCAGTGAGCATAGTGGTGGGGGAAGCAGTCTCTTTGGTATGTATTTTCTCCGTTATACATCATTTGAGTTGCAGCTCATCACCTTGCTGAGGTCAGAAGACGCCACGTTCAGATCAGAGAATACCTGAGTTTTCCGAAACCTCTTAAAAACAAGACTTTTCTTTCCTTCCAGAGGGAAGGCGAAGCAGATCAGCGAGCACAAAGATTTCCCTGGGTTTTTTCTACTCCACCCTCTGCCTTCCCCTGCCCACACCCCTGCCCACCTCCCTTCTATACATCCTCCATTTTGTAGAGACTGGCAAGGCTGGAAGGTTCATGCCACAGAATCCTTTTAAAAATATTCACTGCAGTCTACTGATGGCACAGTGAACTGGGCAAAATTGACCCGGCTTGGCTCGGCACAGAAGAACACCCAATCCCTCCAATGACAAGGTTTCAATAGAAAACGCACTGAAGGGGGAACCGGGGTTTTTTTTACATTGGCCGATCATTCTAGGATCACTCTGCTGCCACCAGGCACACACACACCCCAAACACACCACTTTGAAATCTAGACCCTCTGGGTTTTTCCCCCATCTGATCAACAAACTATTGAAAAATGAGGCACGCATTTTTTAAAAAAGGCAGGTAACCCCCCATCATGCACAGGGACAAATCAAAGAACCTTCCATCATACACAGGGACAAATCGGGCTAACCGGGAAAATGGCAGGTTGAGATAGATAGATAGATAGATAGATAGATAGATAGATAGATAGATAGATAGATAGAT
>NC_059426.1:18728263-18757917 GCF_021028975.2 Sphaerodactylus townsendi | reverse complement strand
TTCAGTTCCTTGATGGAAGGCTTCTTCGGCACTGGGACGATAGTGGAGTGTTTGAAGCAGGAAGGAACATAGCACATCTCTAGTGATTTGTTAAAGATTTGGGTGAAGATGGGGGCCAATTGGACAGCACAGACTTTTAGGCAAGAAGGTGTTATCTTGTCTGGGCCTGGTGCTTTTCCAGGCTTCTGTCTGTGAAATAGATCTTGCACTTCCTTTTCTGAGATCACCAGGGGTTGTAAACCCAATGAAATGGGTTCAGTTATAGGAAGTTTGGCTATTGTTGGTGCATCTGAGATAGAGGTTGTGGAGAAAGGTGACTGTAGATTGTTTTCAAACCTACAGTAGAACACGTTCAGGTCGTCTGCCAATTGCTGATTTCCTTCAGCTTGGGAAGGTGGTTTACTGTAACCGGTGATATTTTTGAGAGTTTTCCACATGTTTGCTGTTCCGTTTGGTGAAAACTGATTTTTTAGCTTTTCAGAGTAGTTTCTTTTTGCTGCTCTGATCTCCTTTGTTAATACATTTCTGGCCTGATTGTACAGCATTCTATCACCCTTTCTGTAGGCCTCTTCTTTGGAACGACGTAACTGCTTAAGTTTAGCTGTGAACCAAGGTTTGTTGTTACTATATATACGCAAGTTCCTGGTTGGTATACAAAGATCTTCACAGAAGCTGACATATGATGTTACAGTATCTGTGAGTTCATCCAAATCTGCAGAGGTGTCTTTAAAAATATTCCAGTCTGTACAGTCAAGGCAAGCCTGCAGCTTTAACTTTGCCTCTTCAGTCCAAGTTCTCACTGATTTAGTTATTGGTTTTGTGGCTTTAAATCTTTGTTTGTAAGCAGGTACAAGGTGAATCATGCAATGATCAGAATGGCCTACAGCTGCTCGTGGTAAAGACCGATAAGCATCTTTCAGTGTTGTATAGCAGTGGTCTAAGATATTCTTGCCTCTGGTGGGACAGTTGACATGCTGAAAGTATTTTGGTAGGTCTTCCCTTAAGTTTGCTTTGTTTAAATCTCCCAAAATAATAACCAGTGAATCAGGGTATTTGGCTTCAGCCTCCATAATCTGATCGGTTAGAGTTCTTAATGCCTTTTTTACAGATGCTTGTGGATGAACATAAACCAAAAAAAACAGAACTGAATTTATCTCTCGAGGGGAATAAAAGGGTTTGCAATTAATAAGTAAGGACTCCAAATTTTCATCACAGAATTTTTGAATTATTGTTATGTCTTGACACCAGCTTTTGTTGATGTATATACATAATCCTCCTCCTTTTTTCTTCCCTGATAATTCTGCAATCCTGTCTGAACGAAATATCTGAAACCCCGGTATGCACATGCTATTATCATCAATGCTCTCATTTAGCCAGGTTTCAGTAAAGCATAGGGCAGATGCGTTGTAAAAATCAGAATTGCATCTGTTTAAAAGAAGTATTTCATCTATCTTGTTGGCAAGTGAGCATAAATATTCCAATATATTAATTAGTGGCGAATCTCTAATGCAGATACCCTTGGAAGGCTCTTTGAATTAAATACTGTGAAATGGTGAATCATTTTAAATTATCTGCTTGCTTGAGATAAAGATCAGCTACATTTCCCAAAGCATGTGGCCAGCTTCTTTAAGGAGGGGCAGCGGATAAACTGGGGTACAAGACACTCTGCTTTCCCTACTTGAATGCACACAAAAGATTCAGCCAGGACTAATTCCCCTGGTCTAAGAGCTGAGACAAGAACTTAGGCCATTTCTGCATGGCCACACTGGGGGGTGCGTCGGCGTATACAACGCTGACACACACCCCGGGACCGTTCACAGGTGTGTGGCACCCTGCGCCTGCGTGCATTCGTTTCCCACCCAAGGACCGGAGCAGCTGCTGCGTCCTTGCCACAGCCCCGCCCAGGAATGCTCTACCCTGGAATGCCTGGCCATGCCCCCGTCATGCCCCGCCCCGCCCAGCCCCATTGGCACTACACCACAGTTTGAATCCCACCACCATGGGAACCTGTTACTAAAATTTTTGGATCCCACCACTGGGCTGCAGTTGCTGCTCAGGGTGGGGAGGTGGAGCAGAGCTGGCTGCATCCGCCTGGGTAAGGGCAGAAGCAGATCCCTGGACATGTTTAGCCAGGGCAGACGTCACTGAAGGAGGGCTGGCCCGAGTCTTTAAAGGTCCAAGCCCTCCTTTGTGCTGGCCATGTGCTCCCTCATTTTAAGTGGCCGACGGCGGCAAGAGGCATCCGCCCTGCCGAACAGGGCAAAGGGGGAACACCTCTTGCCAGAGGCGTCTGCCTGGCAGAGCCCCTCAGCGGAGCGGAGCTTCAGTACGGGGCATCCGCCCAGGGGAGCTTCGCCTTGATGCAGATACAGCCAGATCAAGACCCATGCTCAGTGGTGGGGTCCAAAAATTTTAGTAACAGGTTCCCATGGTGGTGGGATTCAAACTGTGGCGTAGTGCCAATGGGGCTGGGTGGGGCACCACAGGGGCGTGGCTGGGCATTACGGGGGCAGGGCATTCCTGGGCGGGGCTGTGGCAAGGACGCAGCCGCTGCGCCGGTCCTTGGGTGGGAAACGAATTTATGCATGCGCAGGCTGCCACGCACGCCGGTGCACCTCCTCATAGACTACTTCAAGTTCTGCACACTACTGCTGAGAGGAGGGGCATAACTAAGGCAAAAATCATGTGACAAAATCACCAATTAGTAACCCCCTCTCGGCACACACAAATAATTAGTAACCTACTCTCAGGAACCTGTGAGAACCTGCTGGATCCCACCTCTGCCCATGCTAGGCCTCACGCTTCCGTTTTTTGTTTAATAAAATGGCTATGGCCAATTGAATTATCCCAGCAAAGGTGTATGTGTGATCATTGGGAGAGGATCCAGCCAGTGGTTCCCACTCTCGGACGGCAACCAATACCTGTAATTCAGCCTGGTAACAAATGGGCAGCCAATGGAATGTTTGCAGAATGGGAGTAATATGCATGATCCATCTAGGTGTCAAATACTGACCACGGGTCTGCCCAGGCTAGTCCACTCTACTCTGCTTTATAGAGTACAAAGCTATCCAAGGTCTCCAGCACAGATCTTTTATGCATTTCTTTTAGGTGAGGATTCCGGGAATTGAACCTGTTACCTTTGGCACGCAAAGCAGGTGCTCTGTCATGGAGCCATGGCCCTTCCTTGCATGAACCAAGTGCCGCTACGCTGCCTACCGCAGGAATCCTATTCTAACACCAGAAACAAAAATTATGGCGCAAATGTTAACAACTCGATGATGCAGTTGGCCTCTACCCGGGCCAGGGCCTTTACAGCCCTGGCCCCTGCCTGGTGGAACACATTACCACCAGCTATCCGGGCCCTGCGGGATCTTGGAGAGTTCCACAGGGCCTGTAAGACTGAATTGTTCCACCGGGCGTTTGGAGGGGCCAACCGCTGAGGTGCGCCCTCCCCCTCCCCCCCTTTTATGCTCTGGGCCCTTAATTTGTATGGGGCCCTCAGCTTTTTGGGTCTGTTTTCCAGGGTGGGTTTATTACGTTTTATGAAGTTTCTGTCGGATGCCGCTGTAATTTTATTCAATTCGCTGTTTTAATTGGGATTTTAATGTTATTGTTGTTATTATTATGTTGTTCACCGCCCAGAGCCCTTCGGGGGAGGGGCGGTATATAAAATTGATTATAAATAAATAAATAAACTTAGAACCAGTCAAACTCCAGAAGACTCAAAGTTTGAGAGACGCTCCTTTCAAAAGATTGCTCCCTTCCCAGTTCAGGGAATGGAGTGTACTATATACGACAACGGAAAGGTTTTTTTAAAAAATAAGATGCTTAAAAAGCATATGATTAGGGGTTCCTGAAATGTACCATGCAAAATCTACAGGTTATTTTTGGAAACAGATGAAAATCAATCTGTAATTATTGCATTCAGCATAGATATTTCAGAAGCACTTCAGCAAGAATGGAAAGCAAAACTGTGCTATAAAATGTTTCTGGTAAGTCACGTTCTGGAAACTATCAGGCACTTTTAACTGCTGACGGCCTGTTTTGCATGAGAAACCTGTTCTTATCACTTCTCAGCACACGATGCTGGTTTCATAGCAGGTGTTTGGCAAACTGGTATGCTCTGTGGCTGGCAACATTTTAAAACATTTCCTTTGATTTCAGCACATGGCTTTGAATCAAATGTATTTTACCTACTGCTTGCTTTTTCGCGAGTTGACCTTTTAGCAAACAGTCACCGACTGGGTATAAGTACAATAATAATTATATTAGTGTCACAGATATTCCTTCTTGTAAATACCATAGACTATGTAATATTTCGTATAGTGCTTCTAGTACTCTTATTATAGATTATAGATTATGTAACATTTTGAATAGTGCTTCTAGTACTCTTTTGTCTCTCTATATACTATGGTAACGGTACCTTGAAACTGATGTACCTTGATCTTGTACTACTGGTCGCTGACTGTAAATAAAATGACTTGACTTGTCACTGTGGTATAGTGGTTAGGTGGCAGAATAGAGGCTGGAATCCCCATTTTGTTATAGAAGCGCACTGGGTGACCCTGGCCAGTTACTTTGTGTGTATCGTTATGCTATGACTTGTCGTTGTGGTCACGTTCTGGCAGAATGAATCATTCCTCGTACTGCCATTGATGAAAGCTGCAGCATTCTATACTTATTTAGCAATTTATACGTTGCCTCTCCAGAGACTATTATGCTATTTTATACTGTCAGATCAATATTACGTCAAATTCAATAAAGTTTATTTTGGCCGATATTAGCTGTCCAGAGTTTCAGGTCTGCTCTTTTCTAACACTCTGGCATGAGATCTTTGCCCTGGAGATGTTCAGTATGGAAACTTCATCATACAAAGAACAGCTCTTCGCAGAGGTGGGATCCAGCAGGTTCTCACCAGTTCCCAAGAGTGGGTTACTAATTATTTGTGTGTGCCGAGAGGGGGTTACTAATTGGGTCTGCTTTTCCGTTAGAAATTCCATTCGGTCCAAAAATCATAAAGTCCTGTTGTTTCCTATGTGGCTGGTTAGCGAAGGTAGAAAGTGGGCTAATTCTCCCTGTTGGGCTGTTTTAAAAATGTTTTAGAAATATGGTAAAGTTTCTTGTTTAAGGAAGGTATCCTTCTTTTGATTTCTAGAAACAAAATTAAGTATTTGAAAATATTAAGTATTTGACAGGCAGTCAATTAGAGGAGAAGTACCGTATATACTCGTGTATAAGTCGACCCGCATATAAGTCGAGGCACCTAATTTTACCACAAAAAAACTGGGAAAACTTATTGACTCGCGTATAAGTCGAGGGTGGGAAATGCAGCAGCTGCTGGTAAATTTCAAAAATAAAAATAGATGCCAATAAAATTACATCAATGGAGGCATCAGTAGGTTAAATGTTTTTGAATATTTATTTCAAAGAAAAACAGTAAACTGGCTCTGTAAGTGGAAAAGAGGGTCAACAAGAACATTATGGTATCAACAATAAATTTAAAAGTACAAAAACCTTAGCTCAACCAGCAACCAAGCTAAAACACAAGAGTTAAAATCCTTCAAAACTGGATTACTCATCATCATCTGTATGTCCAAATGTAACCCAACTTAGATTTAAAGAGGGATATTATCAGAAATGGAAAATCTACTATTAGCATCCATTGTAAACAATGGGGGATGGGGCATCCATTTGGGGGTCAATAACTTTTGATCCCCTGACCCAAACTTCGCCAAACCTGACTGGTATCATAAGGAGACTCTCCTGATGATACCAGCCAGGCTTGGTGAAGTTTGGTTCAGAGGGTCCAAAGTTATGGACCCTCAAAAGGGTAGCCCCATCTACTAATAGCTCCCATTGAAAACAATGGGGAATGGGGGCACCTCCTTTGGGGGTCCATAACTTTGGACCCCCTGAACCAAACATTACCAAACTTGGCTGGTATCATCAGGAGTGTACCCTGAAATTTTGGTGCCGGTAGCATAAAAACTGCACCCCCTGCTAGCCGGCAAAGTAAAAACACAATTTTTTTTTAATGACCCGCATATAAGTCGAGGGGAGCTTTTTCAGCATTGAAAATGTGCTGAAAAATTCGACTTATACATGAGTATATACGGTAGTTGTTTCTGTTGGCAGTAGACGATAGGACTTGCTATAATGAGTTTAAATTATGGACAGAAAGATACCAGCTGGAAATTAGGAAATTTTTTTACAGTAAGAGTTTTTTACAGTAACAGAGAAATTATTAATGCCCCACCCCCGGAATGCCGGCCATGCCCCTGTCGTGCCCCGCCCAGCCCCATTGACGTTATCCCACTGTTTGATTCCCACCACCATGGGAACCTGTTACTAAAAATTTTGGATCCCACCACTGGTTCTTCGTCTGAACTGCGAGGCCATCCCCCGAGATGCAAGATGTCACTGATGAAAAAGAAATGATCAGATTTACCTACTTAACTCACCCACCTTGTTTCATATGGTTTCTATTCAAGTGTTCTTCTTTAATTGCTGTAGATGTTCCAAGTGGGGAGTGTAATTCTTTTGTTATTTCAACACATTTTAACCTGTTTTTCCATTGTCCTTTTTATATTACCATGGTTCACTGCCTTTGCTTCTGTCTTTCATGGGGACCCCAGATTCTCCCTTTAATGTGTATTTAAAAGTAGAATCTGGGCTCCCTAGTTTAAACAAGTGATGCTGGAATCCACCCCAAACAGCATCATTTTCAATAGTGTTTAAACTAGGGAGCCCAGATTCTCCTTTTAAATCCACCTTAAAGGGAGAATCTGGGGTTTCCAGTTTACATAACATTGAAAGTGATGCTATTTGGGGGCTGATTCTCCCTCACCCTGAAACAGCATCACTTTCAATGTTTAAACTGGGGACCTCACATTCTCCCTCTAAATCCATGCCAAAGGGGGGGATTTAAAAGGAAAATCTGGGGAAATTTGGGGGGTGCCTGCTGTCAGGGGTGCAATTGTTAAGCTAGCAGCACCAAACTTTCAGGGTATCTTTAGGGTACTCTCCTTTGGTGAAGTTTGGTTCAGGGGATCCAAAGTTATCGACCCTCAAAGGTGTAGCCCCCATCTCCTATTATCTCACATTGGAAACAATGGGGGGATGGGGCAATCCCTTTGGGAGTCCATAACTTTGGACTCCCCAAACCAAACCTCACCAAACCTGGAAGATAGCATCAGGAGAGTCTCCTGAAACATCCCTGAAATTTTGGTTCCACTAGCCTAAAAGCTGCACCCCCTGCAGGCCAAAAACAGAAAACCCACTAAACTACCAAAAACCCCCCACAAATGAACCCTGCATTTTTGGTGCCCGCCATAAGGGGGCACTCTGGGCAACTGCCCACTTTGCCCAATGGGCATTACACCCTTGGTCTATTCCTTTTGTTTTGGAGCAAAAATATTGGATCTCCAAAGGGATTACTCACTGAATGTTTCTCTTTGTTTCCCCAATAGGTTTCCTGGAAGCAAATCATATTTAATTCATCTTTTCAAACATTATGAGTGTCCTCCATTTTATTTTAGTACATTTTCCAGAAAATCAAATCAAAAGCATAGAAACCAGTTAGTTAATTTCTTGTTTTATTTCTCAAATTACCACTCTTACTAGGGGTATTTTTATTACATGCTGAATTGTCAGGCGTCATCAATAATATGCATAATGACCCACATTCCATCTAAAATATGGAATTCCTAAAATATAAATGTAAAAGAGACCCCAGTATTCTCAGTTCTTTGTACTCAAAATAGAAGAGTTAGAAATCCGAAAGTCCTGCTTCTCTGCAGGATATCCAGGTAAATCTTTGATGAAACATTTCTTGTTTTCCCATCTATACCCAGGAGCTGACTATTATACATTTCATGAAATATGCCTTGGAATTTTTCTCTGTTGAACTGATGAGTTTGTTTTGACAAATGTGTAATAGAAATCCATCAAGCTGCAATGTGAATAGCTGGATGCATATGTCCCAATCCATGGTAGTACTAGTACAATGTGCAATGTGCTCTTTGTCTTTGCAAATCATGTATTTTAAAAATGTCTAATGCTTAGTTACTTGTTCTATAATATGTCTTTTCCTCTTGTTATTAAGGCCCTTTCCGCACGGGCCTTGAGTGGGGGTGCATCGGCATAAACGTAGGGGCGCAGTAGGGGCGCAGGCAGTGGTGGGATCCAAAAATTTTAGTAACAGGTTCCCATGGTGGTGGGATTCAAACTGTGGCGTAGCGCCAATGGGGATGGGCGGGGCATTCCAGGGGCGTGGCCGGGCATTCCGGGGGCAGGGCATTCCTGGGCGGGGCTGTGGCAAGGACGCAGCCACTGTGCCGGTTCTTGGGCGGGAAACGAATGCACACAGGCACAGGCTGCCACGCACGCCGGTACACCTCTTGCTAGACTGCTTCAAGTTCTGCCCGCTACTGCTGAAAGGAGGGGCGTAACTAAGGCAAAAATCACGTGGCAAAATCACCAATTAGTACCCCCCTCTCAGCACACACAAATAATTAGTAACCTGCTCTCGGGAACCTGTGAGAACCTGCTGGATCCCACCTCTGGGCGCAGGTGAACTCCACATGGAGTTTGAGGGCAGGGGTACAATTCAAGGCTGGGATTGGCCAGGTCTAGCTTTAAACTGGGGGTGTGTGTGGCTCTGGCTGTGAGAAAGGAGACCCAGTGGTGTGGTGCATGAGCTACTTCTAGTCCTGTTTCCAAAATTAAGACCTGCTGACCTTAACCACTATACTGACCTTAACCACTAAAAAAGCCAGGGCCAACTGATGAAGAAGGCAGGGGACTACTGAAGAATTACACTTGAGTACCAACAAGGCTGGAAGGCACCTTCAGACGTCGAGCAGCAGATGACTGTGGCTGATATTGGCGTTCTCCTCAAATCAAGCTGAGGAACGACTGTAGAAGCCCTAAAGACCGGCAACTTCTGTTTTGCTTCCTGCATCCTTTTAAAGACCTGTACCTTTTAAAGACATGTAAAACTGGCTAAGAAGAAAAATGATCAGCGAGAGGAGGGGACGGGTGCAGCTGGAGACAGGGATCAAAAGGATGCCAACATTCAGTGGGAGGCTCCAAGGAGAATCAGGTGTCCTTGGTTAGTTCCTGGGGCCCTCTGGTCTGATGAGAACCATTACCTTCCCATCGGCCATTACAAAGGGTCGTTACTTATCCATCCCTCTCCAGGATCGGGTTTGTCCACACTGTAAAAATCAAGTGGAGACTCTTGCTCACATTATTCTTGACTGTCCGAGATATGTGGGCATCAGGAATTTCTCTCCCAGGCTGGCCCTAGACAAATCCGAAAGTGACTCTGACTGTTCTGTTGTGGAGCTTCTGTTAAACAACACAGATGTCATGCCCTTGGAAAAAGTAGCAAAATTTCTTTTACAAGTGACAGAACTTTCTAAGTAATGTATATTGCTATATACAGTCTTCCTGTCTGCGCTTTGAATGTACTCTTGATTTGTATTTCAAAAATGTCTGGTAACGCTCTAGAACCTATTTTTAAATGCCAAATAAAGGTTGTTGTTGTTGTTGTTGGTCTGATGAGAGTGCTTGAGAAGCCTTGGTTCCTCCACGGTTGGGGACAGAAGGTAGCAATTGGTGTGTTGCTGTGGGGGTGATTCTTTCACTGATACTATTTAATATCTAGATGTTGCCTGTAACTCTGCCTCCACACATATGGTTGAGGCAGCTATCACTACACCTTCTAGGCTATTTCAAAGAAGGCAAACGTGTTGTGGATTGAATGGGAATTAAAATCACTTCAACTTCTTTTTAGGGTTTCTCACTCTTTGAACATTCGCAGTCTTTGAACAAGCTTTTCTTTAAAAGGATTTTTAGCACTAGTCATTCTCACCTTTTTCCCCCCATCTTTATTACGAATAAAAAGAACGAGCTGATTCAACGTTTTCCTTTAAACAAACGTTTTCCTTTAAACAAAGCTTTTATTGCAAACATGTTCTTCGCCTTCTACTAACCGATGGCAGATTGGAAAAAAGCTGTGGACAGTTGTGCTAGCCCACACCAGATCCAAAACAGGAAAAGAAATCTATTCAATACCTTTTTTATTAGGACCAATATGTTATGTTATTTTGGCTGGCTGGAATAAAAAAAAATGTTACATGGAATGGCCCGTGAATTTAGGCGCCTGCTAAGAGGGGAGAAAATGCAGATCAATAGCTCCCCTGTGTGGCTGATGCCCATAACTACATGAAAAAGCATTTGCTTTGAGAAAGGAAATGAAAAGAGACCTCCAAGCATGATTTGGGTCTGCAGTCTTGTCCTCTTTTTTTTAATGCACAGCTGTTCATGAGCGCCCTGTATACATATCTAAGTAAATACATTAATTTCCTACATTGCCTGAGCATATTTATAAAGGTAAAGGTAAATTTTCCCCTTCAGTCGTGTCCGACCCTGGGGTACCACTGCAAGCAGTGATTTCATAGGCAAGCCGTTTTTGTGGGGTAGTTTGCCATTGCTTTCCCCAGCTATTCTTTACCCCCTAGCTATGTGCTAGGTACTCATTTACCAACCAAGGAACGGATGGATGGCTGAGTTGATCATGAGCCAGCTGCCAGAATATCTGACCCACAGGGGGCCTGAACTCCTGACCGTGTGAGTGGCAGTGCAAGCACTTAACCACTACGCCACGTGGCTCCTGAGCATATTCATACTCCTAATTAAATAAAATCCCCTTTAATACTATGAATGTTTGATAAGTCCCTTTAAAAACTGTATAGCTGAACCGTCCAGGGCCACGGAATGTAATCAGGGATATTTAATTTCTTTCTAAAACCTACAGGAGAAGACAACAGAACAGTCTTGGCTTTACCGTAAACAAAAAAATGTAGTTCAGACGCCAACCTCTAAGGAGAACCAGAATGCCTATGTAGGTTTTGGACGGGTATTCTGGATCACAAGACCCTACCTGGATATCCAGTTGGGATATGTATTTTGGATCCCAGAGATCTGCCGGACCTGGAATAGATTATGTTGACGCTTCAAAAAGTGGTAAAATAGTCTCTTCTCCACAGAATGAGCCAAGCTGTACATTGTGCGGTGAAGCTTGATGCCCACAGTGGGCAGAGAGTGTTATGATGGGTCCAAGCCATTATGTAGATCACCTTTCCCCACCCCATCATAATTTTCATAAGCACAGGGTTGTGAGTTTTAGATTGGGAAATTCCTGGAGATTTGGGGGTGGAGCTTCGGAAGGGCGGGGCCTCAGCAGAGTATAACACCATGTAGTTCTTCCTTCTTCTTTTATCCAGTCGTAGACATCTAGAGATAAGTTGTAATTCCAGGAGATCTCCAGGCCCCACCTGGGGGTTGGCAGCCCTACATACACAGCTTATGAGCTCTACTTTGGGAGGGGGGAGGGGTTGAGGAACTGAAAAATTAAGATGCTCTAAAAGTGATTTTTACCTCACAGCACTTCTGGAAATGTAGTTAGTTAGATCCTCCCATGCTAAGTAGCAACAAGTGCTCTCCAGTATTTGTGGTCTTGGGTTAGGGTTTCAGCCTTGTCCTATGCAATATTCAGTGCTCGAATGTTCTCCTTCAGGTGTTTTGGGGGCGTCGTCGCTGCTATTTGGCATCAGGTCTTGCTCGAATGTTCTCCTCCAGGTGTTTCGGGGGCGTCTTGCTCGAATGTTCTCCTCCAGGTGTTTCGGGGGCATCTTGCTCGAATGTTCTCCTCCAGGTGTTTCGGGGCGTCGTTGCTGTTATTTGGCATCAGGAGGTATCCGCCTCATTGCCGTCTTTGGGTTCTGACCATTCTGCATGCGAAGGATGTGGCCAGCTTGTCAAAGTCTTCTGTGTGCAACAATGTTATGGAGTTTGCGCATGCCGCTCCTTCAGAGCACCTCTTCGTTGGTGACGTGGTCATAATATTGGATCTTCAGGATTTGGCGTAGACGCTGTCTTATTTGCACACACCTTCCCTGTAGTCGCACGATGAAGATTCTCTTGCTGTGACGACAGCTAATGCCAAAGCAACTTTGAAAACAAAACTGCACAGCCAATCAGACCCCAGTGGCCAATCGAAAGACTTCCTGGGCCAAAGACCCAACCTGGTCCCACCCACTTGCTAAAAACACTTGTCAGACAACAGGAGAGGTGTCAGCAGTCACCATGGTGCCTTGAGGTACCACATGGAGGACCTCTGGTTTAAAGTCATCCTGATTGTTGCCTGTACAAGTAGAATTTCTGATAACAGTGGTTTGTGACAGAACATTTAGTGGTCCCAGTAATACACATTATATCCTGACTACTCTGGACCAACATGGGAAATACCTCGAGATTTTTTTGGGGGGGGGTGGGGGTGGAGCCGGAAGAGGAAGGAATTTGGGGAGGGGATAATGCCACAGAGTCCACCTTCCGGAGCAGCCATTTTCTCTGGGTGAACTAGTCTCTGCCTCCTAAAGATCAGTTGTAACATAGAAGATCTCCAGCCACCACCTGGAGATTGGCAACCTTACATAGAGTACCCTCCAAAAATAGCCATTTTCTCCCGGGGAATGGGTCGCTATTGTCTGGAAATTGGTTGCAATAGCACAAGATCTACAGGCGCCACCTGGAGGTTGCCAGGTGTAATGACATGGGTGGCCAAAGCAGTCTCCGCTCTCCTACTGGCATCCTGGTTTCCAAACCCACCTGGCCATTTTCTCTTCCATCCAAGAGCGCTGCAATGCCACCAGGACCCCACAGGGATCTAAAGGGGCTGCCAGGGGAAATACTGGCACTACAAAATCACTGAAGAAAATGGCGGGGGATTTTGGGGGGATGGGCAGTAACCAAAAAATATACGCGTCGTGAGACAACCCGGAAAAATATAACGAAATCTGGCAACCGTATCTTTTGCATTTGGATGGGAAGATTAGATAGAGATGTAAATATATATATATGAATGTTGTATTATATTAAGAGATATATAGATGAAAATTATGGTAAGTTAAGATAGGAAGACATATAAGGGATACTGAGGAGGTTATTTTTCCGTTTTAGAGATAGAAGCCATAAGTATATGATTGTTTTTCTTTCAAAATTTAGAACGACAGATAACAACAACAACGTATTGGACGAAGATAAAGTCAACAGAGTTCACTTGTGAAGTCACTTTAGTTTAACGAGATAAGAATCATTTTGTATAAATTTAATTAGGAATCGTGTTGGACTGCAGGAAAGATGTTAGACAAAAAGACTCTTATGTTTTTTCTCTTTTCTTGCTTTTTATTGTTATTTACTGTAATATGTTTATACAATATGTATGTATTTTAACTTTAATAAAAATTTTTTAAAATATACGAGTGATGTGTGATGAACCTTATAAAATGCTGCACATCTGACGAAGAAGATCAAATGCACTTTGGGCGTGTTCCTGAGCCAGCATGGGTCAAGAGCGATGAACTCTAATCTGGAGAACTTCTAACCTTGAGCAGCAGATTCTAATCTGATGGACCAGGTCTTGTTTTCCCACTCCTACACATGAGGCCCTCTGGGTAACCTTAGGCCAGTCACAGTTCTCTCAGAACTCTTTCAGCCCCACCTGCCTCACCAGGTGTCTGTTGTGGGGATAGGAAAGGAAGGAGTTTGTAAACTGCTTTGAGACTCCTACCGTGTTTCTCCGAAAACAAGACAGGGTCTTACATTAATTTTTTTGCACCAAAAGATGCATTCGGGCTTATTTTCGGGGTAGGGCTTATTTTCGGGGGAATACGGTACCTTTGCAATTAGTTAAGGCAGGCTCTCGGCAGCCCCGTTGCTTCCCTGTCACATGTGATGCAAGCTGCACCCTCATTGGCAGGGAGCACTCTGCTGGATCACACCATCCTGATCTGTAACTACTGGTAGGGCTTATTTTTGGAGTAGGGCTTATATTTTAAGCATCCTTCAAAAATCCTGAAAAATCATGATAGGGCTTATTTTCAGGGTAGGTCTTATTTTTGGGGAAATACGGTAACAGTTGAGTGAAGTGGGGTATACATCCAAACTCATCTTCTGATAAAAACTTTGGGGCAAAGCTGGTTTGAGAAGCCAATCAAACAGAAAAAGATCAAAATGCAGGAGTGCGATGATTGGCTGATGGTGCAATGAAGAAATATCATGAACAGCAGCAAAAAACCAAAGCAAAACAAACCCCTGAGGAAGACGAGTTCACACTGGGCAGCAGCAGTGGCGTAGGAGGTTAAGAGCTCGTGTATCTAATCTGGAGGAACCAGGTTTGATTCCCAGCTCTGCCGCCTGAGCTGTGGAGGCTTATCTAGGGAATTCAGATTAGCCTGTGCACTCCCCCACACGCCAGCTGGGTGACCTTGGGCTAGTCACAGCTTCTTGGAGCTCTCTCAGCCCCACCTACCTCACAGGGTGTTTGTTGTGAGGGGGGAAGGGCAAGGAGATTGTAAGCCCCTTTGAGTCTCCTGCAGGAGAGAAAGGGGGATATAAATCCAAACTCCTCCTCCTCCTCCTCCTCCTCCTCCTCCTCCTTCTTCTTCTTCTTCTTCTTCTTCCATGGCTCAGTTCCTGCTTGGGGTCCAAAACAGCACCACAGAAAAAACAAATCATAAAGCAGGCAGGTTTTTTAAAAGATAAAGGAAATGAATGTGAATGTGAAATAAAAGACCAGACTCTTCAAATAGGCACATTTAGAAAAGTAATTAGAGAGAAGCCAGGATGAATGGGAAAGCCGGCTGCTGAGAATTTCATGGCAACAATTGTTAACAACGGGAATTCAGCAAAAAGACATGGCCGCAAGGAAGAACGAAAACAGTAGCGGTCTTTCAGAAATGAAGCCCTCGGTGTGCATGTTATTGAATGGTTCAGCTGTATCTCGAGGGAAATTAAAGAACGTGAAGAGTTCGCCGATCGGAGTGCTTGTAAGGAGACAGCAACAGGCAAATAAAGCAACTTGTTTGTTTAAAATCCCCCCACAACTGGCCAAGTCAGGTTTTCACAGCGCATCCAAAACAGAGTTGTATTTTCTAAGCCCATCAAAGACGAGGAGTTCACAATGGTGTATCTCTAGGACAGTGATGGCGAACCTATGGCACGGGTGCCAGAGGTGGCACTCAGAGCCCTCTCTGTGGGCACACACAGAGTTCATCATGTGTGTGTGGGGGGGAAATCACCCCCCCACACACACACACACACATCTAGGCTGGCCTGGGCTGCTAAGCTCAATTATTAGCATTAAACCTAAGACCTAGTTTTGGGGAAGCAGTATAGGTAACCCTGTTGTGCTGTTAAACCCCACTGATTTTCATGCAAAGAACTAAAGCCCTCTAGGGGAGGGCGGTGTATAAATCAAATGAATGAATGAATGAATGAATGAATGAATGAATGAATGAATGAAGCGCGATCCTTTACCTGGGAGTAAGCTCGGTTGCTGGCAGTGTGGCTTGCTTCTGAGTAGACCCTCCTAGGGTCGTGATTCACCTGTTCAAAGAGTTGCATGGTTGCTTCAAAGCAAAGCCAACAACTACCACCAAGCTTACTCCTGAGTAACGCACGCCTCCGAGCCAACCATTTTTTCTAAACTAAAACCTCAGCATTCAGGTTAAATTGCCGCGTTGGCACTTTGCGATAAATAAGTGGGTTTCGCGTTGCAGTTTGGGCACTCGGTCTCAAAAAGGTTCGCCATCACTGCTCTAGGAGGAGTATAGTGCCCAAAGATAGAAGGAGACAGAAAGTGTGTGAGAGGGAGCGATAAGACTGGGAAAGTAAAAAGCTTTCCGCTTTTGTTTTTCGATTTTTCTTTGGATCAATGCAGCTACCTGCAATTTCTGCGCAGATGACTCGTAATCAAAAATAATTGAGAGGTGCAGGAACCAAGGAGGAAGGCTTACAAGACACAGTTAAACATCGGTTACACTGTGAGGAAGGAGCAGATGTGGCAAATCAGTCGCGTATTCCCTTTCCTTCTATTTTGTTTAAACCCAAGAGCTGGTGGCAGGGTGTTCAGAGGAATGATAGGGGGAGAAAGTGCTTTTGAGTGCTCAGATCGCTTTCCTTAACCCTCCTTTTCTGCTTGTGTAGCAGAAACCGCAAGCGTCCATAATTTTTCTGCCCGCAGGAGAAAAGGCCTGCAATTTTGAGCAGAGAAACAGCTAGAAGAGTTAAACGTGCGGCCGTGAGACGCATGCGTGATTCACGTCTAGTTGGGTCCCAAGGTTTGATGGAAAGTTTGACACGCAAATTGTCAGGGTGGTTGAGAGAACAGGATGGCAGTAAAGAAATGTTCAATTAGTACATGCAGAGAAGTTCAAGAAATAGATCGGGCACTGGCAAGGGAGGAAATGAACCAGCAACGCCCCCAAAGGAACTGAGATATGTCCGTAACTGGACGTTTCCGGGAAATCTAGTCATTTTAAACTGGATGCTTTCGAAGCAGATGGTTTGACAAGAAAAGCGATTATGGAGTTATTTGGCAAGGCTAAAATAGGAATCTGTTTTATTTAGAGTGCTTGATTTTAACTTTTTTCTTTTTTTAGCAAGCCTTTATTGGCAAAGACAACAGTACAACAATAATAAAAACGGATTAAAAAGCATATACAATACAGGAAAGAAATGTTAGGTGGAAGGAAATCTACTGGCGTTTAGTAATTTCCAGGAGAAAGTCTGCCATTATCATACAGAGAGAAGGATCAGGATTGTCCAACAAGTAGTGTAATCTAATTAAGTCAGGGAGATTGGGTAAATGTAAAGGAGTAAGATTCACATACTTGGATCTGATTTCCTTGAATCTGAGACAGTGTAGTAATTGGTGGGCCAGAGATTCAACTGAGCCATCGTTACATGGGCATAATCTTTTAGCCTTTTCTTGCTTATTAAATCTGCCATGCTTGATTTTAACAAAACAGGACAGCGAGCTGTTAATTTTCACTGGAGAATACCTAGACCTGGAATATGAAGATCTGATGACTTTTTCCTAATTCTACCCTAATTCTACCGAGATAGTCCATTGTCTACCCAGGCATCATGGTGACTTTGTTACTGTTACTGTCTTGTCTGATATCCCACTATGGCCTCCAGTGACCACGGATGAAATTAAAATCATGATCTTGCAATTGCAAGATGGCAAGGCCCCGGGAAACGACTTTATACCACCAGAATTACTGAAAACTAATGTAGAATGGTGGGCCCCAGTTTTGGCTGAGCTTTTTACTCATATCAATAGCACCGCCTGTATTCCATCTGATTGGAGTGCTGCAATTATAGTCCCTATTTTTAAAAAAGGCTTATCCTCAAATCCAGCTCATTACAGACCAATTAGCTTACTTAGTGTTGCAAGCAAACTATATACTAAATATCTGTGTATAAAACTACTTGAATGGCTGAATAGAGAAAAACTATTGGAGGATGAACAGGCTGGCTTTCGTAAAGGCCGTTCAACTATGGATCACTGCCTGATACTAAACTACCTGGTAGAGAAATATGTGCTTGTCAAAAAAGGATCACTATACGCAGTTTTCGTTGATCTTAAAGCTGCATTTGACAATGTAACTCGTAGTCGGCTTTGGTCAAGCTGAGAACAGAAGGAGAAAAGAGGAAAATTCCACTCAGTGCACATGCACAGTTATGGGGGGTGGGTGGGTGGGAAATGTGCATGCATACATGTGTCTGGTACTGATAAAATGCATCTTCTTATTCTGAGAGCAGTCATAGGTCCTCGCTGTCAATGCAATTGGAAAATCCATCGCATGCAGGGTTGTCCCCAGAGGTGGGATCCAGCAGGTTCTCACAGGTTCCCGAGAGTAGGTTACTAATTATTTGTGTGTGCCGAGAGGGGGGTACTGATTGGTGATTTTGCCACGTGATTTTTGCCTTCGTTACGCCCCTCCTCTCAGCAGTAGCGCGCAGAACTTGAAGCAGTCTTGCAGGAGGTGCACCAGCATGCGTGGCAGCCTGCGCCTGTGTGCATTCGTTTCCCGCCCAAGGACTGGCGCAGTGGCTGCGTCCTTGCCACAGCCCCGCCCCCGGAATGCCCGGCCATGCCTCCATCGCGCCCCGCTCAGCCCCATTGGTGCTACACCACAGCTTGAATCCCACCACCATGGGAACCTGTTACTAAATTTTTTGGATCCCACCACTGCCCTCATCCTCTTTCTAAGTGGTGGCAGCAGCTATTTCTAGGCCATTCTCTTGTTTGCCAAGCATAGCAAGGTCCAGTCCTGGCTCCCTGGGGGCTGTTCATCTCTTTGGGGCCAGGTATCTACTGGGCAGGATGCTGGCAACCCAGTGGAGGATCCACTTGACAGCGTCATGTTGATGGTCCCCCAAGACCACTTGAGGTGAACCTGTCTGGTGTCAAGCAATTGCAGGGAGAGGTTTGAAAAACAAGACAAAAATACCAACGACAGGGAGTGAGCCACATTCACAGTGGCTCAGTGTTTTCTGATGCATGTCTTTTACATGTTTCATAAACAACTTGGCATCTTTTGGATTTAAAAAGCAGAATAGAAATGTCCTAAGCCAGCATCTGTAGAACGAAGGAAAGAAAGTAAGGAAGAATGGAGGGACTGGAAGTCTGGAGACGGAGAGCAGAGGAATAATGTCACTGCAGCAAGAGGATCATGCTGATTTGCCATTGAAAAAGTAGAGTGAAGAGAATGAGGAATGAAATCAGGAATGCCAGAATGAAGAATATTGTGGGAGCCAAGAGGTGGAACACTGACCCGGTCAATAAGTACAGAATGGTGACTCCAGTAAGTGGAGTTTAAAATTCCAAATGTGGCGTGGATATTTGCATTTCTGGGGTCTGGTACAAAACTGTACTTGTGTGTGTAAAGTAGGGGTCCCCAAACTTTTTAAACAGGGGGCCAGTTCACTGTCCCTCAGACTGTTGGAGGGCCGGACTAAAAAAACTATGAACAAATTCCTATGCACAAATGATTGTAAAATGTTTGATTTCACCTTTCAGCCTTTCTGTCATGGCCTATTTTTAGAACAGTGACCAAAGTATGTCAAGTACAGGGTGGGCTCCAAATATTGTTGGGGAGGCTGTGGAATACCTTCCCCTGTAAAAAAAAAAAGCAGAACTTTCCCAATGAAGCATTCCATCTAACCCAGGATCAGGTATCTTCCTGGGTTCTTTCCTCCCTAGCAGCCAGCGAGCGATTCACCACCCTGGCTGATGCCAATGGGAGTGAGGCGGAACAGAAAGCCTGAGAGCAACACATGGAGTAGCTGAGAGGGAAGGGCGGAGCAGGAGTTGCCACGTGTAAGGTTTCCAACTCTGGGTCAGAAAATTCATGGAGATTTGGGGGTGCCATCATGTAACTGCAATCAACAGCCGTTGGGGCCGGTTCCTCCTCTCCCTCAAGCCCCCACTGCACATGAATGGAGCCATCACCGCCATGCCTGGTGGGCCGGATAAATGCCTTCAGGGGGCCACATTTGGCCCCCGGGCCGTAGTTTGGGGACCCCTGGTGTAAAGTAATGTCAAGTCACAGCTGACTTACGGTGACCCCTTGTGGGGTTTTCAAGGTGAGTGATTAAACAGAGGTGGTTTGCCATTTCCTTCCTCTGCAGCGTCCTCCCTGAAGGTCTCATTTCCATGTACCAACACAGCTTAGCTTCTGAGATCTGACAAAATCAGGCCAGACTATACCATTCCACCTCCCACAAAACTGTACCCTCACCCCAATTTTTCCAGAAATGTGGTGCTTACGAGATATCTCCCCAGTGAAATTCTCCTCTTGAATGCTAAGTACTCCCAGTCTGAAAGAAATTGCAGAACGCTCAAAGCACACGGCAGAATTTTTTTTAATTGATAATTTTATTGGATAAGAAGGATTAACAATTTGAATTTCAGTTATTGCAGGATTAACAGAAATTGTTACATATAGGTTTTTGCATAAAGTTCTTACATGAAAAAATCTATCCATTTAAAAACAACTCATTCTAACTGATGTATTTCAATTTTTACAATAATATACTTCCAGCTAGGATACATATAATCTAATACATTTAATTCAGTTCAATTTTGATCTATCTATTTAGTATATATACTTGTTGCTGTTTTATACAGAAAGAGATTTGTATGTTAGATTCTAACTAGATGACCTGAGATACATATAAACTAGTCCATCATATCTATATACTTCATCTTTGTTACATACATACATACATAAAACCTTTATTAGGCATAAAACCAATATAACAACCAGCATTATCCAGACAGATGTTCCATACATAAAACCACCACAGGTATTATTCCAAAGTTCCTAAAAGGAACCTAGCTACAGAATTTAAAATCACAGAAGAAGAGTTGTTTACTGGAATGCAACCTTCCCAGCAATAGAGTATTCCTTAAACTTAGCAGGAAGAAGAGTCAAAAGCCTGGTCCTAGCTTCTTCGTATTTGGGGCAGTTAAGCATTATATGTTCCATGGATTGCACCACTATAATACAGTGGGGGCATTTCCGCTCTTGCGAGTCAATTTTAAGAAACATCCCTTGGAGTATAGAACAAGGGAAGGAATTACAATGAGCCCTTGTGTATATCCATCTAAGCTTGGGCTCTTGGAGTATACTCAGATAATCTGCCATCAGATTGGTTTTGAATTTGATGTTGAAAAAGAAGGGGGTGTTACTGCGCTGCTCAGGGTAACACTTTCCTTGCTCTAGAGTATCCCGCTCTCGGCAGCGCCCAGGAACCCAAGCAAGACCCGACAAGGCTCGGATATATATAAAAGAGATTTATTGAGATGCTGACCTAAGTGTCAGCACCTCCCTTCCGCACAAACACTGCGCTGCCTAGCAGCCTTACAATCCCTTAAGTACACTTTCTCCCGTCGGGAGCCCGGGAGAACCAAAGACAGCCCACCACCATTCAAAACAACCAATCATTCATTTGCAACATGCAGGAACCAATCAGTGTCCGATATGCATCCTCTTCTCAAGTTTCGCGCCAGAGCAGGGCGAGGCGATGACGTGTCCACTGGCGGGGGGGGGGGACACACAAAGGTTTTCTCCAGGTGTCCGGGGGCAGGAAGCAAAGAGCGATGACGTGAGTCCCCTTATCTGCCTGCTGACGAGATTAGGCAGGGCAAGGCGCTTCGGCTGAGGTTTCCCTTTGTCCGTGTGCATCAGGGGACTTTACACGTGAATGGGATAAGTCCGGGTGGGCCAAGGAGGTTCCATACAAGCACAAATACAGGGAAACTTACAAATCCTATTTCTACCTAATACAAATCAGTTCCTACCTAAACAAATACAAGACAGAAATAAATTTTCCAATCGTTTTTAGTTCAGACATAGTCCAGGAGCGGGATTCTCTCCTGGCTCCGCTATCATTTCCCCCCTTTCTGGGCTTTCACGCCATTGGCAATCATGGCGTGAATGCCCAGACAATTTCGCAACCTGTGAGTACCGGGAAGGGAGCCCTGGATGCGCCGGGTGATCCAGTGGTGCGAGGAGCACGTTAGGCTCTTTGCAGACAGCGGGGAGCATTGGGACCTTTAAAAACACATCATACACATACAAAACAGAGCATCAAAAACACGCCAGTAAATCAGGGGAACCACACACATAAACCTAACTGGGAAAGGAACAAAGGGGTAGTCCAGGCACTTTTCGAAACGTTCCGAATTAGCAGGCGGAGGCATTTGGAGTTATTCCCGGAAATCGGAGAGACCTAAAGAGCTGAGTAGAGGCGACGCGGAAGGCAGAGGCGTCAGGCCCCAGGATGGAAACCTTGACGTGAGGATCAGTAGTAGAAACGAGGGTCCGTTTCGGAACACAGCCGGATCTCGCACAGGAGGCAGCTGGTGATCGTAGCTCAGCATTGAGGCCCAAACGCACACCCACACACGCTCCAGTCCAGGGAAATCTGGCTTGCGCTTTGTAGAATCCTTGGCATTTCCGGGGTAACGCGGGGGTACGGGGTCACCGTACACAGAAACGTCAGTGGAGGCTGCACCCCCCTTCGATACTTCTGACGCCGGGGTGGCTGTCAACTGGCATGGCACCGCTCTTCACATCTTGGCAACGAAGTAGGTCAATGGCATCTTTCGCCAGGCTCCTCATCACCAGAGGCGAGCGGCATCTATCCCAGGTCGCGATCTTCTCGGAGACATCCCAGCGCAGCGGGGCATGAACGCAAAACGCGGCTTGTCCAGATCTGTTGCTGTCGAAATTTTTTTGACCAAGTCCCAGTACGCCGGGCCGCCAAAAAATCCAAAATTTGTGAGGGGTGTAAAGTGCCTGGAGACCTCCCATGTAACTTGCTAAACAACCTTTGCATAGGGAAAACACTTAAACATTCGATGAGATACATACAGTATAAGGGTAAGCCGGCAAGCAAGCCGAGAAGAGGGGGAGGTGTCAGAATGGGGCAGAAAATCTTCAGGGCAAAAGAGCAAGCCTAGCGTAGGCGAGCAGCGTCAGTAGCGTAGCGTAAGCAGGCTCCACAATGTCTGGACCTGCCTACCAACCTGGGCTGGCAGAGGACAGAATCAAAACCCAGAGGAGCACCTACACAGAGGATGGATTTTAACAGAAGGGGGACATTAGGAATCGCAACAGGAGACCTATGCCACAATAAGTAGGGCCATAATGATAGACCACACCCCCCCACTTGCGCACCCCCCCTCCATTCCACAAGCAATGCTTTCACTGCAGGGAAGGTCCGGTTTGAAAACAGGGTCTGTAAGACCTGTCCAAAATATAATAGCCAAAAATAAAACGAGAAAACCTGAGCACCCGGGTGACAAAATGGGTCTAGTGCTGGCGTGAGCCTTCCAAATGTCGCAAACAAAAGCATACACCCAAGCAAGAGAAGTAACATATAAGTGGGCTCCGTCCCCCCTTTGGTCCCTAATGGCACCCTGAAACAGACCTCTCGTTCCCCACAGGCGGCTTTCAGTGGCAGCTGTGCCAATATTCCTAGTGCATTGTGGATTTGTAGAGCTCCTTTCAGATTTGTTCAGCCTAACTGCGCCTGAAAAAGGAGGCTCTACTCTGGAGCTGGAGGCTGGGGTACCGGGCTTGGAAAAATCCAAACATGTTTTGGCCCTGGGGTCTGTTTCTCCCGGAGGGGTTGCTGCCACTGGTCCCTTGTCTAAAGGATTAAGTGAGGTTCCGAAACTAAAACTCTGCACATGCTCTGCAGCCGTAACTACTATTAACAGTCGCACTAGGGAAACCAACATACCCAGCATAACCAAAGTACCTCTTGAGACCCCAGGTTGTGCATGTAACAACAGGAAAAAATTGACTGGTTGACTGACTGGTTGGATCTGAGATATTGCATCCATTTTAAATGCGGTCGGGACTCTCTCACCCCCCCTCTGGAGGCAATATCTCAGAGACAACCCTAAGGCCCAGGCAAGCTGAACCACGTACTGCAAAACATCCAAAAATCCGAAGAACATAAAGGGAGCAATAAAGCGAAGGGGCGCGGAGGAAACAGAAAAGAGGCAGGCAGCAAGACCACTCACAGGCACACACCGATCCAGGGAGAGCTGCAAGCCGACCCAAACCGTGAAGGAGAAAAAGAAGGGCTGCCGCCGGGCTGGCAAAATATTAGGGCTCGCGTGTGCCTCCATAAAGGGAACAGTAGGGGCCCGAATACCAGTGGCAACATCCCACATGATAGAATCCACCACCTGGAGGCCCGATGCAGAGATCGTGACTGCAGGCGGGGGAGACAGTAACGCAAAAACACCCTCCATTTCCAGGTCTAGCAGTAGGGAATGACTCATACAGAGAATGGAAGCGGGGGTATTCAAGTCAGAAAGGGGAGTACAACCCAAAAGGGAGACTGAGCAATCCACCATAGCAAAGAGGGAGAACTCAAGGGCCACATAGCTGACCGAGACAGGGGTGGAGACAAAACGTAGAACCAATGGACTACGTCCACCAGTAGCCACCACTCCCTCCGTGCTCTCCGTAGCCACAAATGGGACTCGGGAACACAGGACAGAGGGGGGAGCCCCTGCGATCCGAAGCATGGAGACAGAGATTCCCTCAACAGTAGCCGGGGGAACAGGGCCATTCAGAGGCAGCGGGAGGGATGGGACCGAAGCCAAAACAGGCTGAAAATTCCACACATGCTCAGAGGCCACAACCCTACATGCATCGATCATGCAAGGAGCAACAGTCGCCCCTCGCACTCCAAAGAGCAGGGTGCGAAAAGGGGAGGAACACTCCATTAAAAGTCCCAAACGCAAAAGGTGATCGGGCGTAGGCCATAAGCCACGGCGCACCTTTCGAGCCACGGAACATTGCTTTTGCCGCACTGGGTAGGCATCTGGTTTCAAGCAAACACGGACAGGGGGCACAGTGAGAGCATGAATAATATTTTCGGTGTCTGAGACAACCGGATCCACAGCCTGCAGGACGGACTCCAGAACAGGGGCAGCCAAAACGGGACCAACAAAAGCCAACCCCCCCTCCATTTCGGAATCCAAAACCAATGAGCAGCCAGAATCCGAAAACGAAATGGAGGCATTTAACTTCGAGAGCAGGTCGCAGCCCAACAGCGAGATCGGGCAATCCTCCATGTTAAGGAAGGAATGCTCGATTGTCACAGGGCCGACGGAAACGGGGGTCGGAGCCAGGCGGGGAACAAGCTGCATCTTGCCACTTGCCCCCACCACGCGCACCTCCTCACCCGTGCGTGGGAACGGGACGTTAGAATTCAGAACAGAATAGGAGGCCCCCGTATCCACCAACATGGGGATAGAGAGGCCCCCCACCGAGACAGAAATCACCGGGTCGGAAGGAGATAGGGAAAGCGAGGCGACCGGGGCCACCACAGGGCAATCCCTTTCCAGTAAATGGGCAGCAGAGGCTCCCGCCACCGACTCTGACACAGGCACCGAGTCCGTGGGCAGGTCTACTAGGGCGGACGGGTCCTCTGGGGGAACAGAGGGGAGAGCGGGCGCAGGAGGCAAACTTTGCATATGCTCTGAGGCGCCAGAAGAGGGCTGGGAAGCCTGTGGGTGGGCGTCAGCCACGGGAGGAAGTTCCAGAGCCGGCGGGGAGCACCTCGGATGCATGAGAGGCGCACTAAAGGCCTGGGCAGCCTCCGGGACCAGGGTGGGCTGGAGGACCCCAGCAGCCACCGCGGGGGCACTAGGAGTCGGGACAGGGGCTTTGGAAACGGGCTGGTGGGCACCGCCAGCAGCGGGCTGGGTGAAAAGCTGTGCCAAGCGGCAAGACTCCAACCTATCCACCCGTTGCTGGGCTTTAGTAGGGGAGCATTCCAAACGTGTGGGAGTCCTCTCAACCCGGCAAGGGGGAGAACTGGCGGCTTGTTCAAGCCCAAAGATCCCAGAGCCTGCCTGCCGCTCCGGTCTCCAGGTCCGAGTGCCCAATCCAAAACGGGGGGGCTCACGCCTGAAGAGGGGCCTCTGGCTATCCCAGCGGGGGTTTGGGGAGCACTGCAGCTGGGATTCAAAGTAGGGAGATTGAGGCCGGAGAACCAGGGCAGAAGCCTGCTGGCAGCTGTTTCCTCGCTGCGGGGCTCGGCGATCCTCCGATGCCAACCTAGCACAATTTCTGCGCCAATGGTCGCGCTGGTGGCAATAGCTACATTGGTCCCTATCGAAAGGGGCTTTACGCGGGACTGGTGGTGGACTGCGGGAGAGTCCCTGGTAACCCAGGCTCTTGCCAAAATCCCGATTCCCACCCACAGTGGCTCTCAGTGCTCCTACAACCTCCTGCAGAGATTTTTGAATCTGATCTAGGGCTGGCGCCATCGGAACGTATGGGGCGGTCTTGGGTACATTCCCATAAGGTGGCTCGACCCCAGGGTCCCGATTAGTGCTCACAGCTGCCTGCAAGGCTCCCACTAATTGGCGGTGGCGGTTCTCTTTTGCCTTCTCCCTCGCATCCGCGCAACCTCCTCCCTCTCAAAGTACACATTATGGCAGTCTTAAGGAGATCTGCTGGGTCCTTAAGGGTATTGTCAGGGATCCTATTCAACTTCTTCCTGATATCTGGGGAGCTTCCTCCAATAAACACACTATTGAGCAGGGGGCGGTAGACCAGATCTGTGGGATCTACCCGTGTCCATTTGCGGCACTCGGAACGGATGCGTTCCATAAAGGCGGCGGGTGACTCATCCTTGTTCTGAACTAGCTGGTGGAGCTTCGACAGATCATGGCGGCGTGGGGCGCCATTTCGGAGTCCTGATAATAAAAAGCGCCGGTAGTTCCCTAACTTGTCTCGGTCTGCCTCTAAGTTAACATTCCACCCTGGGTCTACATCGGGAAACACCTGGTCCAGCGTGGCGGGGTTTGCACCTTCCTGGTGATCATCTACGTACTGGGTGGCTTCTATCTTAGCTGCTTGCATAACTAGGGCCCTTTCCTCCCCAGTCAGAAGAAGTCTCAGCAATTGCTGGATATCAGCATAAGTGGGCAAGTGAGTAGCGAAGATAGACTCCACCAGCTGGGTCATAGCCAAAGGATCAGTTGTATACGGAAGGGATCTCTCTTTCCAATTATACAAATCTGAGGCAGTAAAAGGGACGTGAACGTACAGGGAGCGGGGTTCGCCGTTTGGGGCCATCCCCATTTGAGTGCGGATGGGATACATGCCCGCCGGCACTATCTGGGCATTGGGCTCAATTCTGACCTGAAGGCGGTTGGGAGGGGCGTGCACCCTAGACGGGCAGTGGCCGCCATTCTCCGAGCTGGTAGACAGGGTGGACGGGAGAGACGGGGTCTCTACTGATTCCATCGAGGGGGAAGCACTCAACTGTGGGGACAATGCTTGCAACGTTGGGGAACTCCTAAGGGCAGACTGCATGTTCTTTACCCGTGAGGCCACATCCTCTAGCATCTGAGTTAAGTGTGCTTTCTCTGGGGTCAAAGGAGGAGAGCTTTCGAGGGTTCCTTCCCTAGCTGGGGGAGGAGGTGTAGTCCCCCCTCTGGGGGAAGGTGAGGAAGTACTAGGGTGCACATCGGCTATGGGACCGGGGGAAGGGGGTCCATCTCCCGCTGGAGGAGGGGCAGACGGCTGACCAGAAACTAATGAATCCCCGTTACTATGGCTGGCCCGAGAGGGCTGAGGCCATGCTTGCGGGACAGGAAAATCCAGCAAATTGTCTGGGGGAGGGGGCAGAATATCCAAGGGGGTGGCTCCTGAAACTATAGACTCTCCGTGGACTCCTGGTTCCACCACTAGCATAATCTTAGTTCCCTGAATGCAGGAATAATTTTTAGGATTTCTATATATTTCCATAAAAGTTCTATCTAATGTTTTGGCCTGCTTCTTCAATCCGGTACTCCTCAAAGCCTGATAAAGATTCTGGAGGATGGGCCAACTAAAGGAACCTGTTGCCACCCAAGAACCAGCCGACAAATTATAATTGACCCATTCTCCCCTGCACCAAGACTCAAACTTCTTCCTTGACACAGGGGGCTTGCGTCCGAGCCTATCCCAGTTATACAGGACGCAAGCCAACGGGGTGGATTCAGGCAGAGACTGGGAACCTCCATTCTTAGATCCACAGACTCCCCATTTCTGCCTTGCAAAACTGAGCATAACTACTTATTCAAAGCACTGCGCTCTGACTTGGGCTTCCGTTCCAGTCCTTCCTGGACAAAAAAACCCGTTTGCCAAATTCCTGAGCCTAAGGACACGCTGGGTTTAAACCTGGCCTGGGTTCTTTCTTGTCCTTCCCGGACCAACCCCTTAACGCCGAGGCCCTCCGTTCCTTCTTTATGGCTCCCACGGAAAATTCTCTCTCTCTCTCTCTCTCTCTCTCCCGTTCCCTTCTCCCTTCGCAGGTCCGTCTCACCTGTCCTGCAGAGGGCTTCCACAACCTCCGACCAAGCGAGACCTCCGATCTCCGAACCACTGCAACCACTGCCGTTCTTCGGAACTGCACTCCGCCAGTCGGGTCGGTTCCTCGAGAGCAATACCGGTTCTCCCGTAGGTTCAGAAAATCCCGGACGAGCCCCCAACTGTTACCGCGCTGCTCAGGGTAACACTTTCCTTGCTCTAGAGTATCCCGCTCTCGGCAGCGCCCAGGAACCCAAGCAAGACCCGACAAGGCTCGGATATATATAAAAGAGATTTATTGAGATGCTGACCTAAGTGTCAGCACCTCCCTTCCGCACAAACACTGCGCTGCCTAGCAGCCTTACAATCCCTTAAGTACACTTTCTCCCATCGGGAGCCCGGGAGAACCAAAGACAGCCCACCACCATTCAAAACAACCAATCATTCATTTGCAACATGCAGGAACCAATCAGTGTCCGATATGCATCCTCTTCTCAAGTTTCGCGCCAGAGCAGGGCGAGGCGATGACGTGTCCACTGGCGGGGGGGACACACAAAGGTTTTCTCCAGGTGTCCGGGGGCAGGAAGCAAAGAGCGATGACGTGAGTCCCCTTATCTGCCTGCTGACGAGATTAGGCAGGGCAAGGCGCTTCGGCTGAGGTTTCCCTTTGTCCGTGTGCATCAGGGGACTTTACACGTGAATGGGATAAGTCCGGGTGGGGCAGAGATGGCTCTCTGCCCTGGGCCAAGGAGGTTCCATACAAGCACAAATACAGGGAAACTTACAAATCCTATTTCTACCTAATACAAATCAGTTCCTACCTAAACAAATACAAGACAGAAATAAATTTTCCAATCGTTTTTAGTTCAGACATAGTCCAGGAGCGGGATTCTCTCCTGGCTCCGCTATCAGGGGAACAGTTACTTCGCGCTTGGTCTTGTAGAACTTGTAGCTCCTGGTAAAGGAGTCGCCTTTTTAGTTGAAAAAAGAGTTCGGAAGGAGGTAGCATTTGCAAAGACTCCCAGGAGAATCCCAGGGAAAGTATTTTAATTTCAACTGCCCGCCACCACTTAGATCCATGGAGCTGGGGGAGGATATGATTGATAAGGCTACCAGTGTCCGAATCAAAGCACAGGCGAACCCAGAACTTAAGGGTGGCCAGCCAAGCTTTCGTAACCAGCAGATGCTGTCCCGCTTCCAAACAGAGTGCAGCATAAGGAATGCAATGTGGCACACTTCATCTTTGTTACTTAAATCTAATATTTCCTCCTTAAAAAGCACATGGCAGAATTATCTGGTGTGTTTGTGCTGCTAAGGAATGAAGTTCACACAGAGCCTTTTTCTCATAGCAAATTAATAAGAGTCTTTCATTATACGGAATGCCATTCTAGACAGGACAGAGATAAGTTTCTAATCTAATCTAAGAAGGATGGATGGAGACCCAGGAGTCATGTCCTGCTGTCAAGGTAGCAAGATGGAGAGGAGCAAGAGAGAGAGAGAGAGAGAGAGAGAGGGAGAAATTGCTTGCTGGAAGGAAGATTCCCAGAGAGCAGCAATCTATACATCAGAGCAGTAGAAAAGAAAGATGAACAGGGTCCTGACCTCTATCTCTCTGGCTCTCTCTAGTCCCCCTCTGAAGTCTGAGGCTAAAAGGCAGCAAAAAGCCCTTCGCTGCTAACCAGGTCAACCTCAGTTTTATCATCACTAGAGGGGCATGATAATGATCTCCTTCAGAAGATTATTATGCGGGTGAACGAGGTAAAGGTTTTAATAAAGAGCAACAGCAACGTATGTGAATTTTCAAGCTACGTTCGGGTTTGGCGACAGGGTCCACATTCAGACCGACAGAAGTAACCTGCTAATAAATCCTGTCATCTCAGTGCTAACGGTGCGAAATGA